>NC_059256.1:11710191-11715191 GCF_017591435.1 Portunus trituberculatus | reverse complement strand
GAAAGACATGACAAAAATACCCTTAAAATCCCTCTACTCTCTCGACACCACTGTTTACCAAGGCCACAGAGATGACTGGCAGGGTTCCAAGAGTGTTTCCCCTGTTAATAATGCAGAAATAGTGTTAATCTGTCACTATAACCACAGAAACACCCTTAAAAACCTGCGTCACTTCAACTAGAGCCGTTTCAAAGTGTTTCTCCTGTTAAAAATGCAGAAATAGTGTTAATCTGTCACTACAACCACAGAAACACCCTTAAAAACCTGCGTCACTTCAACTAGAGCCATTTAAAAGAGTGTTTCTCCTGTTAATAATGCAGAAATCTTGTTAATCTGTCACTACAACCACATAAACACCCTTAAAAACCCACGTCACTTCAACTAGAGCCATTTAAAAGAGTGTTTCTCCTGTTAATAATGCAGAAATCTTGTTAATCTGTCACTACAACCACAGAAACACCCTTAAAAACCTGCGTCACTTCAACTAGAGCCATTTAAAAGAGTGTTTCTCCTGTTAATAATGCAGAAATCTTGTTAATCTGTCACTACAACCACAAAACACCCTTAAAACCCACGTCACTTCAACTAGAGCCATTTAAAGAGTGTTTCTCCTGTTAATAGTGCAGAAATCTTGTTAATCTGTCACTACAACCACAAAAACACCCTTAAAAACCTGCGTCACTTCAACTAGAGCCGTTTCAAAGTGTGTTTCTCCTGTTAGTAATGCAGAAATAGTGTTAATCTGTCACTACAACCACAGAAACACCCTTAAAAACCCATGCCACTTCAAGTAGAGACGTTTCAAAGTGTGTTTCTCCTGTTAGTAATACAGAAATAGTGTTAATCTGCCACTACAACCACAAAAACACCCTTAAAAATCTGCGTCACTTCAACTAGAGCCGTTTCAAAGTGTGTTTCTCCTGTTAATAATGCAGAAATAGTGTTAATCTGTCACTACAACCACAAAAACACCCTTAAAAACCCACGTCACTTCAACTAGAGCCATTTAAAAGAGTGTTTCTCCTGTTAATAATGCAGAAATCTTGTTAATCTGTCACTACAACCACAAAAACACCCTTAAAAACCCACGTCACTTCAACTAGAGCCGTTTAAAAGAGTGTTTCTCATGTTTATAGTGCAGAAATCTTGTTAATCTGTCACTACAACCACAAAAACTCCCTTAAAAACCTGCGTCACTTCAACTAGAGCCGTTTCAAAGTGTGCTTCTCCTGTTAATAATGCAGAAATAGTGTTAATATGTCACTACAATGATAAAAACACACTTAACCCCTTCAGTAGCGTGACGCATTTCCATATTCCTTGTGGTGACTATTTGGTGATTTTCTACAGCTTCAGAAACTCATGTGGAAGATTAAAATAGTGAAGACTGTGGCCATTAACCTTGTGACCTCCATAGACCCTTCCTAATGTCAACAAAATGGTCTAATGGTACACAAAACTCACGGTAAAAATGTGTCCCAGTACTGAAGGGGTTAAAATAGTGAAGACTGTGGCCATTACTCCTCCATAGACCCTTGCTAATGTCAATAAATGGCCTAATGGTACACAAAACTCAAGGTAAAAATGTGTCCCAGTACTGAAGGGGTTAAAATAGTGAAGACTGTGGCCATTACTCTTGTGACCTCCATAGACCCTTGCTAATGTCAATAAAATGGCCTAATGGTACACAAAACTCAAGGTAAAAATGTGTCCCAGTACTGAAGGGGTTAAAATAGTGAAGACTGTGGCCATTACTCTTGTGACCTCCATAGACCCTTGCTAATGTCAACAAAATAGTCTAATGGTACACAAAACTCAGGTAAAAATATGTCCCAGTACTGAAGAAGCTAAAAAAAAACCTCTTATCAACATAAAATAAAGCCTTTTGAAATAATGGAGGTGAAGACAGAAACCATCCACCACCAACACCACCAACACCAACACCACATACTTTTAATATTCTTCCGCCTTCCAACCAGATCTGAGAAGTGTGTCCATGCTAACTGGTAGATGTCATAAGGCTCAGCACACTGGCTCTTGATCACCTCCCTGGCCAGACCCTCCACCAGCTCCTCCAAGCCTTCCGGGAGACTGAAGCGAGTAAATAAAGCCGTGGACATTTTGCTGGCTTGGCTCGGCTTGGCTCGGCTTGGCTTGATGTGGGTTGATGTGGGTTGATTTCTGTAATAGAGTGGATGGATTAGTGGTGGTGGTGGTGGTGGAGAGAGAGAGAGAGAGAGAGAGAGAGAGAGAGAGAGAGAGAGAGAGAGAGAGAGAGAGAGAAGAAAGTAAAGAAAGAATTAGAGAAGTAGGAAAAGAAACACACACACACACACTCTCTCTCTCTCTCTCTCTCTCTCTCTCTACCTGGTTGCCACATTCCTGAGAACCTTTATCAGTGAGTCATAGGAGGAGGAGGAGGAGGAGGAGGAGGAGGAAGGCACACCACACTCAGTTATCCTTCAAATTCCTTCCTTCCTTCCTTCCTTCCTTCCTTCATCTAGTCAATCAGTAATTAATTCCTTCATTTAATCGTTCTTTTTTTCATTTCCTTATTCCTCCTTCTTTCTTCCTTCCTTTATTCATTCAGCCAGCCACTTATTCCTCCATTTCTCTCTCTTTCATTTATCTATTCATTTGTTCCATCCTTCCTTCCTTCCTTCCTTCCTTCCTTCCTTTCTCTTTTCAATAAACAGTACACCAACATCTCAGACAGTGAAGTTAGCTGTGACATCATTAAATTTGCAGACGACACAAAGATAGGTAGATTAATTAGCCCAGATTCGAATGCCCTTGTCTCTCGTGCGAACTTGGACAGGATGAACGAACGAATGGACGCAATAAATGACAAATGCAGTTCAACATTAACAAGTGCAGGGTACCGAGCGTAGGTAGAGACAACCCACACACACACACAATAGGTACACGATAGATAACGAGGCTCCAGGAAGTTACAAGTATGAGAAAGGTTTGTGAGTCGTAATTAGCTTCGATCTCGGTACAACGAACATAAGCCAAATAGGATACTAGGATGCTAAAATTATAGTTAGCGCTGGTCAGGCCACGGTACAGTCCCCCATTACAGGAAGGACATAGGTCAGTTGGAGTCAGTGCAAAGAAGGCTGGCTCAAAGGATACAAAGAATGAAGGATATTCCCTATGCAGCGAGGCTAAAGGTACTCAGTTTGCATTCCTTAGAGACATAGGTTAAGAGGGGATCTGATAGCAGTGTTGAAGTGGTGTTAGGGGTGTTATAGCAGTGTTGAAGTGGTGTTAGGGGTGTTATAGCAGTGTTGAAGTGGTGTTAGTGGTGTTATAGCAGTGTTGAAGTGGTGTTACGGGTGTTATAGCAGTGTTGAAGTGGTGTTAGTGGTGTTATAGCAGTGTTGAAGTGGTGTTAGGGGTGTTAGAGCAGTGTTGAAGTGGTGTTAGTGGTGTTATAGAAGTGTTGAAGTGGTGTTAGTGGTGTTATAGCAGTGTTGAAGTGGTGTTAGTGGTGTTATAGCAGTGTTGAAGTGGTGTTAGGGGTGTTAGAGCAGTGTTGAAGTGGTGTTAGTGGTGTTATAGCAGTGTTGAAGTGGTGTTAGGGTTACAACAAATGGGTACATGGGCAAAGTTATTATGAGTGGCCAAGATAAGACCAGAAGTAATGGATTCAAGCTTCAGAAATTCAGATTCAGGAAAGAGGTGAATTAGGGAAGGAAGTGATTAGGAAACAGAGTGGTTGATGAGTGGAACGGAGTCAGCAGGGTGTCCAAGAGTGTTTCCCCTGTTAATAATGCAGAAATGTTGTTAATCTGTCACTACAACCATAAAAGCACCCTTAGAAACCTGCGTCACTTCAACTAGAGCCATTTAAAAGAGTGTTTTTCCTGTTAATAATGCAGAAATGTTGTTAATCTGTCACTACAACCACAAAAACACCCTTAAAAACCTGCGTCACTTCAACTAGAGCCATTTAAAAGAGTGTTTCTCCTGTTAATAATGCAGAAATCTTGTTAATCTGTCACTACAACCGTAAAAACACACTTAAAAACCCACATCACTTCAACTACAGCCTTTTAAAAGTGAAAATCTTGTTAATCTGTCACTGGAACCTTGAAAATACCTCTAAAAACCCCTACAACTTCAACTAGAGCCTTTGGAATGTTGTAGAAGTGTTGCATAAGAGGGAACTAAAAATGACATGAAGGTGTGTGTGTGTGTGTGTGTGTGTGTGTGTGTGTGTGTGTGTGTGTGTGTGTGTGTGTGTGTGTGTCAATATATATCGATCATTCTTCACTAATTCATTCTACTTTCTATTTAAGGAAAGGGAAGCTAACAGTACGAACACTGACCAGAATGTCCTCCTCCTCCTCCTCCTCCTCCTCCTTATTTTTTCTAGTTTCTGTACTAGATAGTGTCACTTCTCTTTCAACCTTTCCTATCACATCTTTGACTCTCTCTCTCTCTCTCTCTCTCTCTCTTGAACCCTGGTGTCCTTCAGCCTCTAGACCAGTGGTTCTTAAACTTTTTACGACCACGCCTCCTCTAGGAACTGCTCTTTCCCTCCCCGCCCCCCTTCCATCTATAGACAAATTTCACTCCCAGATTTAAAAAGAAAATGAAAAAAAATGGCTTTATAGTTCATTTATTAAGCATGAGTTACATTAGTGAGATATTTGACACTGCTCTGAGCTCCCAGATCTTGAATACGTGGTTAGTGAGATATTTGACACTGCTTCTTAGCTACCAGATCTTGAATACGTGGTTAGTGAGATATTTGGCACTGCTCTAAGCTACCAGATCTTGAATACGTGGTTAGTGAGATATTTGACACTGCTCTGAGCTACCAAATCTTGAATACATGGTTAGTGAGATATTTGGCACTGCTCTAAGCTACCAGATCTTGAATACGTGGTCGAATGCTTGAGAGTGCACAAAGTAAGTCCCCTTCAACGTTCAGGCGGTTTCTGTACTTGGTTTTGATAGCAACGAGCGGGAAAATGCAGTCTCACATA
>NC_059256.1:11695191-11707691 GCF_017591435.1 Portunus trituberculatus | reverse complement strand
TGCTGCTTTGTGCCGCGCCGCCCCCGCCCCCCGCCCCACCCATCCTGGACCACGTGCTGCCCACCGCCGCTTATCCTCCCGTGCTGGCCGTGCGTGCCCTGCTGGGGGGTCGGCGCCCCGTCTTGCTGCTGCAGGCCGTCACCAGTGGCGCGGCGGCGGTGGTGACAGGGATGGCGCTGGTGGTGGCGGGGGGCAGACCGGCCGGGCGGGGCGCACACCGCGGCCTGCTTGGGGCGGCGCGCTGGGCGCTGTGGGGCCAGGCGGTGGTGGTGGCGGGCGGCGCGGTGGTGTGGGTGGTGGTGGGTAGCTGGAGTGGCCTGCTGTCCATGGACGAGGCCACGCAGCGGTGGCAGGCCCTGGAGGCGGGCCACGCCAGGGACGCCGCGCTCCACGCCGCCCTGGAGGACGTGCAGTTCTTCCTGGGCTGCTGCGGCCTCGGGTGGAGCGGCGACCCCGCGGCGTGGCTGCTGAACCACAGTGCCGTGCCGCCCTCCTGCTGCCGCCCCGAAGCCGCCCTGCCCTGCCTGCACCACAACCTGCGGGCCCTGCAGGCGGTTCGCGGCGCGGCATGGAGGCGAGGGCTGCGCCGCGTGCTACACCTCAGGTCGTGCCCCGCGGAGGCCTTGCGCTGGCTGCGTGACCGCGCCATGCACTTGGTGGTGGTGGTGGTGATGGCGGCGGCTCAGCACATCCTGGTGGCGGGCACGGCGCTCTCAGCGTTGCAGAACGCCGTGCGCAACAGAGACCCCCTGGCGCCCGCCCCTGCCTCCGCCCTGCCCAACGCCTTCCACCATCCCCTGCCCCTGGCGCAGTGCTGACCCTGCCGCCTGTGTCGCGCCACCCTGCCCTCCCCTGTCTGCCTGCCTAACTGGCTGGCTGGCTGCTGTCGTTGGCCTGGGCGTGGGGTGGGCGTGGCGGCGCGGCACACCTTCCTTCTCTACATGTTTACTGTCACGTTACCGAAACAAGCGACACTTGGTCCACATTTAATGTTTCAAGCAATGCTGACACTGGCAGTACACTCACCTGTATACCTACTACAGATGTAGCGGATAGCCGCATCCGCATCCGCTTATTTTTTTCACATCTGCATTCGCATCCGCGTCCTTAGTTGTGATAAACTGAACATCCGCCTCCGCGTCCGCATCCGCATTTGTGGTAAAATATATATTCGCATCCACATCCGCATCCGCACTCTACGGAGGATGTGTGGATGCGGATGTGTATGCATTGCGCCACCTATAGATTATAGAGTAATATATAGACACGCAGTGACAGACTCGCAGAGCACTGCCTGGTGCTCACAGACTTACAGTTCAGACAGAGCTTAGAAATGTAGAGTAAATTTATTGATGTGTGTCTAATAAATGAACTTTCTAGTAAAACTAAAGCAAATAATATCACGTATTCATTTCCTTTCAAACTTACACAACGTAATGTGTCCAGAATCTAGGGGAAGGACAGGAGGAGGGAGAGAATTTGACATAGTGACTATGAAGTACAAATACATAGTGAATAAATAGCAAACTGTGAATGGTGGAATGGTAGAAACTTTGTAACGACAGATGACTGTGTGTGTGTGTGTGTGTGTGTGTGTGAGGGGTGAAGAGGGACATGGAGAGGAGGCTTATCACCCTTGCTTGTCACCTTCACCCCAACTCCTGATGCAGGTGGAGAGAGAGAGAGAGAGAGAGAGAGAGAGAGAGTGTGTGTGTGTGTGGTGTGGGTGAGTAGTGTCGTGCATTGCAGTTTTAGACCTTATTCCCACTTCCCATGATGCAATTCAGTGTTTGTTGCTTCAGTACATTAATAGCGAATGTTTCCATCATTCTACAAATAATAATATTGACAATCTGAAGCGGCAGCGCTGAGCTCTTCTTATCGCATGAGTTCCCTGTGGTCGCTGCTTCCCCTGATGGAGAGTGCTGTCGATGAAAGGTTTTCACGGAGGAAGAAGGGGAATATTACCTATTGGTTCATTATTACTAGTAGTACTATTATAGAGGGATTTTCGATGTATTTACTACTAGAATTTAATGCAATGAAGTATTATGATAAAGTAATTTTCTTTTCACAATTGCTAAGCATCTCGAAAATTTATAATACGCCAGAAAGACACGAGGCACGTCTCTCACTCCATGCTTGCCTCACACTGCATATACACACAAATATATTTATACACATACGTAACATACATACATACATTGATATTCACTTACAGAAATTGTAAAGTAAATAAACTTGAATGTAATTTAGGCGTGCATCCCTCCAAGCTTGACCACCACAACAGTGTGTGTGTGTGTGTGTGTGTCAGGCACGTGTGGCCGCTGCACCGCCGCACCGCCTTGTGGCACTGTTGGAGTGTGTCAGTTGTGTGGCTGTCACCTGCACCTTATATTTTGTCAGGAAGTCTGAGTGTTGACCTTCCTTGAGATTGGTGAGCATTTCCGGCACCACCGTAGTGTAGACATCCAGTCACTTGCCTCTGTGGCGCGGTTTGTGATGCCAGCAGCCGCTTTTCCGTTATTGTCCGCACACACACTCACACTCTGTTTGCTGTGAGAGAGAGAGAGAGAGAGAGAGAACACACACAATAGTTGGTAGTGTTGCAGTGTTTCCATGGCAAACCATTACCTTGTGAGGGACAAACCGTATGTTTAGGAAGGAGAGGGCTCAGTGTAAACAAAATACTGATTTGCAAAGGAACAAAGTGCAAATAGATTGAAAACCTGCCACAAGTAAAGGCACTCTGCTTATAGAGACGTCCCTCAATCAACCCTTTGGCCCTTCAGGGGAAATTTATACACTGGCACCAACACCTCACTTCCCCAGCAAACTCATTTTTCGTAGTGGATTTGGCCCGTTTGGAATCAGTCTGCACTTGGTTTCCCTAAAAAAAAAAATCAGTTTTTTTTTTTTTTTCTTCCCTCCCTCCTTCCTTCATGAATTGCTGCCACCGCCGCTCATCACCGCTACACCACCCTGTTTGACTTAGCATTCAACCCTGACTAGTGTAACCTAACCATAACTAGAGTCTAACCTATCCTAACGTAACCTAATCTAAAATAACCTATTTAACTTAGTATTCAACCCTAACTAGAGTCTAACCCAACCTGCCCTGACCTGCCCTGAGCTGGGCAAGGCGACACGCACCGCTGAGACATCTTCCTCAGAACAAATGAACTTTATCCAACACATTTAAACGGATCACACCAAAACAAACAGGCCTAACCTGACTGGCAACGCTGAGAAATTAATATAAAGTCATTGCGTTATTTGTGTTGGTAAGATCCAGCGATGGAGGCGACGCCCTGCCTGGCCACCGTTCAGACACCTTCCATAGACTGATTCAGAGTGGCTTCTCTCTACAGACTGCTCTGATTGGCTACACTTGCCCAGCCAGTCTTTCCCATTATGGAGCGAGGTCAGAGCTCATAGACCGATCTTCGGGTAGGACTGAGACCACAACACACTCCACACACCGGGAAAGCGAGACCACAACCCCTCCAGTTATATCCCGTATCTATTTGCTGCTGGCTGAACAGGGGCCACACATTAAGAGGCTTGCCCATTTGCCTCGGCGCTTTTCGGGATTCGAACCAGGACCCTCTCGACCACCACCACTATGCAGTGTGTGTGTGTGTGTGTGTGTGTGTGTGTGTGTGTGTGTGTGTGTGTATGTGTAATTCACCTTGGTCGTCTGCTGGTCACCCAGCCAGTCTTTCCCATTATGGAGCAAGCTCAGAGTTCATAGACCGATCTTCGGGTAGGACTGAGACCACATCAACACACAACACACACCGGGAAAGCAAGGCCACAACCCCTCCAGTTACACCCCGTACCTACTCACTGCTAGGTGAACAGTAAACAGTAAACAGGGGCTACATGTCAAAGGAGACACACCCAAATATCTCCACCCAAATATCTCCACCCAAATATCTCCACCCAAATATCTCCACCCAAATATCTCCACCCGGCCGAGGAATCGAACCCCGGTCCTCTGGCTTGTGAAGCCAGCGCTCTAACCACTGAGCTACCGGGCCGTGTGTGTGTGTGTGTGTGTGTGTGTGTTGTGTTTTGTAGTTGTGGGTTTGTTTTCCTTGTTTAGAGATCCTGTTGTGTTTTTGTTGTTTCCTTTTCTCCTTTTTTTCTTTGATTTCTTTTTTTTCCTTCTTTTTCTTGTATCTCATTTTCACTTTTTCTATTTCCTCTTTTCTTCTTCTTCTTCTTCTTCTTCTTCTTCTTCTTCTTCTTCTTCTTCTTCTTCTTCTTCTTCTTCTTCTTCTTCTTCTTCTTTATTCTTCCTCTTCTTCTCTACTATTTTCTGTCTACTACTACTACTACTACTACTACTACTACTACTACTACTACTACTACTACTACTACTACTACTACTACTACTACTACTCCTCTCCCGCAGGTGAAGACAATGGCAGCAACAGAGGTGATGATGGCGGTGGAGGATGAAGAGAGAGAGGAGAAGGAGAGGGAGAGGGAGAGGGTAGTGTGGTGGGCCTCCCTTCAATGGCTTCAGTGGAGGAGGTGGAGGTGAGTGTCCAGTCAGAGGAGCCTTACCTAACCTAATATTGCTTGATTTAATACCCAGCCTAACCTAACCTAACCTAACCTAACCTAACCTGTCTTAATATTGCCTTACTCTAACACCAAACCTAACTTAACCTAACCTAACTGAGCCTAACCTAACCTAACCTAACCTTATTTAACTTAACTTAACCTAAACTAATCAAATCTTGTCTGACCTAACCTGACCTAGCCTAACATTGTCTCCCCTAACCTGATCCAGTGGTGGCTGGCGGTGACGGACACTTTGGGGGTGAGGCGGTGTCCGTTGGTGCAAATTGTGCGGTGGTGAGTGTTTGTCCGTCAGACCCTTCAACACTGTCCCTCTTTCCTTGTTCCAGTAATTTGTTCTCTTAATAACACGAAGGAAATATTTTGTACATTTAAATGAAGATAGATGGAATTAAACACACAGGGACTGCCACGTACAGGCCGGGCAGCCTCTTGCAGCTTCCCTCTTGTCTTGTGTTCTTAGGTAAACCACCTTATTCAACACTCACTGCTCAGCCAAAGAGTTCACCCCTTCAGTAGCATGACGTGTTTCCATACTCCTTGTGGTGACTAGTTGGTGATTTTCCACAGCTTCAGAAACTCATGTGGGGGTTGAAATAGTGAAGACTGTGGCCATTAATCTCCTGCCCTCCATACACCCTTGCTAATGTCAATAAAATGGTCTAATGGTACACAAAACTCAAGGTAAAAATGTGTCCCAGTACTGAAGGGGTTAAAATAGTGTGGCCATTAATCTTGTGACCTCCATAGACCCTTGCTAATGTCAATAAAATGGTCTAATGGTACACAAAACTCAAGGTAAAAATGTGTCCTAGTACTGAAGGGGTTAAAATAGTGAAGACTGGCCATTAATCTTGTGACCTCCATACACCCTTGCTAATGTCAATAAAATGGTCTAATGGTGCACAAAACACGCGGTAAAAATGCATGCCAGTACTGAAGGGGTTAATTATTACCTCAGAAGTATTGTTATAAAACTTTGTGTTAGTAGGAATAGATGAATAAGAGATGTGACTTCCCCTCCTCACTTCCCTCACTTCCTTAGCCTCTGTGTGTGTGTTTGTGTGTGTCCCTCTGTCTCAATATAAACGTGTGCAGTGATTGGTTGGCCTTGTGACTTGTTCCACATGAGCGCTGAGCCAAAAGTCAAGGTGTGTTCTGTGCGCCAAAGTGTTCCCCATCCTGGACAGGCCAGTGCAATCCTGACCAAATACATTAATGAAGTTGTTTACCCCATTGTGAGTGTCGTTTATGTAAATCTGAAACATAATGGGGCTAACACTGACCCTTGTGGCACTCCGCTGGTTACTTTACCCCAAGATGAGTGTGTCTCTCTGATCACAGTTCTCAGCTCCCTGTCTTTCAAATCATCCCTATCCAATCTAACAGAGTTCCTCGCAGTCCTCCTATGCTCTCTAACTTCCAAAGTAGTCTGCCATGAGGGACTTTGTCAAAAGCCTTTTTAATGTCCAGGCATACTGTGTCCACCGTCCGTCTGTGCTCTCCAGTCCTTCTGTAACTCTCCAGTAGAAGCTTGATGAATCTGACACACTTGACCGTCCTGTCCTGAACCCAAACTGTCTGTTTGTTATCACTTGTTCCTCTTCCAGATGTTCAACCCATTTTTCCTTCATAATTATTTCACACAACTCCCATAATGCTTGGAAGTGCTTGTGTGTGAGAGAGAGAGACAGAGACAGAGACATATTTACTACTACTACTACCACCACTTGCACCACAGGTCCGCCACGTGAAGGCCCTGATGGAGTGTGGTGGTGAGGTGACCCTGGACGTGGCGCGCTCCATCCTGGCCGCACATTTCCGCACCCTCAGAGCCACAAGGAGTGCTGGTGAGTTGGGTTTGGATAGATTGGGTGTCCTTGTTTCATCTCCTGTTTGAGTCACAAGTATGTGTAAGTATTTTGTAAGTAGAGGAGTGGTTTTGTCCTTCCTTGGTGGATCAAACTCCTGGTCACCACACCACACCAAATGCAGAGGTAGGGAACGTTGGCTGCCCAGTGTTTACAGGCAGGGAAGGAAGGAAGGAAGGAAGGAAGGAAGCAAGGAAGGAAGCAAGGAAGTTAGGAAGCAAGGAAGGAAGGAAGGAAGGAAGAATGGTAAGGAAACAGAGAAGGAAGGAGAAATGTTTAGGTTAGGATTTCTCTCTCTCTCTCTCTCTCTCTCTCTCTCTCTCTCTCTCTCTCTCTCTCTCTCTCTCTCTCTCTCTCTCTCTCTCTCTCTTGGGGTCTGTTTTTTCTCTGTCTTTTTGTTGTTCTTTTGTTTTTCTGTTGTGTTGGTTTGGGTAAGTTTTCTAAGTTTTACCGGGGTAGTGTTTGGTGGTGGTGGTGGTGGTGGTAGTGGAAATCGTATTGTTTTTTGTAGTTTTATACAAGACACCCTCACTCCAGACAGACCTATAGATGCAACACTCCAGACAGACCTATAGATGCAACACTCCAGACAGACCTATAGATGCAACACTCCAGACAGACCTATAGATAGATTATTTTCTGCAACACACAAGACACTAGGGAACATGAGGGCAGCTTTCAGTGACATGGAGGAAAGTGTGATGAAAAAGATCTTAACCACTATGATAAGACCCACACTAGAATATGCACCAGTGGTGTGGTGTGGTCGCCATACAGGCACAAAGACATCAAGAAACTAGAAAGGTTACAAAGGGCTGCTACAAAGATGGGCCTTGAAATAAAAGACCTTGCCTATGAAGGAAGACTGAAGGAGATGGAGCTGCCAACTTTGAAGGATAGACAGGAAAGAGGAGACCTAGTTAGTTATTAAACCATATGGAGAAGATAGACAGACAAGACCTGGTAACACTGGCGGAGCACGGAGCAGGGACACACAAACAAGAGGACACTCCAAGAAAATGATGAAAAGTCAGTGTCAGGAATATCAAGAAGTTCAGTTTTCCACACAGGACAGTTGACAGCTGGAATGGATTAAGTGAAGACATTGTAACACCACAAAGTGTCCACAAATTGAAGGACAAGTTACACAAATGGAGATATGGAGACAGGTCACTAGGAGCCCCACTTGAACACTAGGTAAACACACACACACACACACACACACACACAGACCAATGACAGCCTCTTTTCCAGGTGTGCGTCGCCTGGCTGGGGGCTACATCCAGTGTCCCACCTGCAGCACTCCCTGGATGGCCGATCTCTTCCGCCCTCGCATCGCCGGCTGTCCCAGGAAGGCGAGAAATGAGCGCAGACTGAGGCGGGTTCTCCAGCGGTCAAGGAGACAGCCTGGCAAGCTGACAAAGGGAGATAAACGTCTTCTGTGGCGATTTGAAGGCCGTTTGAACATGATGGAGGTGTTGTGTCATGTGTGTGGGAATAAGAAGGAGGAGCTTTTTGCTGTGCCAGACACAGAAAAGGTGGAGGAGGTGGTGGAGGTGGAGAAAAGGAGGAAGAAGAAGAAGAAGAAGAGGTGTAAGGAAGTTAATGCCGGTTTGTTGATTTCCTCGCGTCCTGTGGCCGGAAATACTGAGGAAAGTTGCAAGTCGGTCTTCACAATGTCGGAAATTGACACTTGTACCCCAGAAGTGCCGGAAACTACCCTAGAAAAGCGCAAAATTGCCCTAGACGGAGCCAAAAGTGCCCTAGACACACGGAAAAAATCCCTAAAGAGACAGAAAGTTCCCTTAGGAGTCTTTAAACCCAGAAAAAATGTTAGCAGGGTGGAAATTAAGAGTGTACCCTGCCAGCCCCCCCCTGCCCCAACCCCTACTGCTAAATCAAGAGAGAGGGAGAGGAAAGTGGCCAACCTGAAGAGAATTATGGGTAAAGAGATTGCCAAGAGTGATTTGCTGACAGGAGGAGGAAAAACTCAAAATTCACTAACCACTTTCTTGAGTTCTTTGCTTTGAGTGTGTGTGTGTGTGTGTGTGTGTGTGTGTGTGTGTGTGTGTGTGTGTGTGTTGTATTCATGGAAAATACACATGTTTTTAATCATATTTTTGTTTTTTGTTTTTCTTTCCCCTTTGTGGTCAAAATTTGTGACCTAACCTAACCTAACCTTGCATAATTGGTGTTAGTGTGGTGAAGTAGTAGTTGTAGTAGTAGTAGTAGTAGTAGTAGTAGTAGTAGTAGTAGTAGTAAAACAAACAACAGTTGTGAAGAAAGAAGAGGAGGAGGAGAAGAAGAAGAAGAAGAAGAAGAAGAAGAAGAAGAAGAAGAAGAAGAAGATGGATATAGAGAAAGAAGAAGAAGAAAAGAAGAGAAAAAGATAAGAAAAATAATAATAATAATAATAATAGTAATAATAAATGAAATATATAAATGAATAGATGAAAAAATAGAGAAAATAATAATAATAATAAATAATAATAATAATAATTCTTTTTCAGACTCTTCATGTGTGTGTGTGTGTGTGTGTGTGTGTGTGTGTGTACGTACATGGACATACTCACACACAGACGTCCCTGCACAGAAAATGCACATGTGTAAGTACCCATGTGTGTTTTATTTATTTGTTTGTTTGTTTGTTTTCTTGTTCTCTCTATTTAATCCATTTATTTGGGGAGGAGGAGGAGGAGGAAGAAGAAGAAGGAGGAGGAGGAGGAGGAGGAGGAGGAGGAGGAGGAGGAGGAGGAGGAGGAGGAGGAGGAGGAGGAGGAAGAATTGTTCATAACTCATAATGTTTTCACTAATTCAGAACATTTCCTCTCCTAACTCACAACCTTCCTAACTAACATTATTTTGACTCATAATATTTGTTCTCAAACTTGTAATATTTTTCACTAATTCCAAATGTTTTTCTCTCTCAAATGGTTCTCTAAAGTCAGCAATTATTATTATTATTATTATTTTATTCTTGTCTAATTCATATTGTCTGTAACTGTAAATAATTTCTCTCTAAATATTTTCTCTGTCTCATTTCAAAGTACACTCCTTTTCAAAATACATCTTTTCAAAATACACCTTTTCAAAATACACCTTTTCAAAATACACCTTTTCAAAATACACCTTTTCAAAATACACCTTTTCAAAATACACCTTTTCTCTACTTCAAACTAATTTCTTGAAACTCGATATATTTTCCTCACTCAGTATTTTCCAGTCAATATTTTCCTCACTCAATATTTTCCTCACTCAGTATTTTCCAGTCAATATTTTCCTTACTCAATATTTTCCTCACTCAATATTTTCCTCACTCAATATTTCCCTCACTCAATATTTCCCTCACTCAATACTTTCCTCACTCGATATTTTCCTCACTCGATATTTTCCTCACTCAATCTCTCACTCAATATTTTCCCAGTACAGTCACTACTATGACTAAAGAGGAGGTAATTAATTGCATTTAGAACTGTATCTTGAGTCATCATTTGAGAAGACCCAATGTGACACTCGAAGGAGGCTGGGACACCACCTCACACTGATCAGACACTCACAGAATGGCTACAAAATTCTCAAAAATCAGCACTGTGAAAGATTGGCTAGGCATTTCACCAGATATTTCACCAGTAGAGAATTTACGTGGTATAAGGAAGGCTAGATTACAAGGCCATGACACCTGCACACTCTCCAAGCTGGAAAATAAGCTTCACAATTATTGGACAGAATTTCAAGCCATAGACACTTCAATATCTGAGGTGATAGTGTGCCGAAAGGTCTCAGGAAAGTAGGCAATGCAATACAGTACAGGAGAGCCTTGCAATTTGACGTGGTTTGGAATCAGCGTTTATTTCAATCATGAAGCAATTTTTTTCTCATAAGATACTTCTAAAGGGAGAGAGAGAATACTTGATACTAACTCTGTGCTCTGTCTAACTCTATGCTCTGTCTGACTCTATGCTCTGTCTAACTCTATGCTCTGTCTAATTCTCTATGCTCTGTCTAACTCTATGCTCTGTCTGACTCTATGCTCTGTCTAACTCTATGCTCTATCTAACTCTATGCTCTAACTCTATATGCTCTGTCTAACTCTATGCTCTGTCTAACTCTCTATGCTCTGTCTAACTCTCTGTGCTCTGTCTAACTCTGCTCTGTCTGACTCTGTGCTCTGTCTCACTCTCTATGCTCTGTCTAATTCTCTATGCTCTGTCTAACTCTCTGTGCTCTGTCTAACTCTCTGTGCTCTGTCTAACTCTGCTCTGTCTGACTCTGTGCTCTGTCTCACTCTCTATGCTCTGCCTGACTCTGTATGCTCTGTTTCACACTCTATGCTCTGTTCTGTGCTCTGTCTAACTCTCTGTGCTCTGTCTAACTCTGTGCTCTGTCTAACTCTCTATGCTCTATCTAACTCTCTATGCTCTGTCTAACTCTATATGCTCTGTCTAACTCTATGCTCTGTCTGATTCTCTATGCTCTGTCTAACTCTATGCTCTGTAACTCTATGCTCTGTCTGACTCTGTGCTCTGTCTAATTCTCTATGCTCTGTCTGACTCTATGCTCTGTCTAACTCTATGCTCTGTCTGACTCTCTATCTCTGTGCTCTGTCTAACTCTATGCTCTGTCTGAGTCTATGCTCTGTCTAACTCTATGCTCTGTCTAACTCTATGCTCAGTCTGACTCTCTATGCTCTGTCTGACTCTGTATGCTCTCTCTAATTCTCTATGCTCTGTCTGACTCTCTGCTCTGTCTAACTCTATGCTCTGTTTAACTCTCTATGCTCTGTCTAACTCTATATGCTCTGTCTAACTCTATGCTCTGTCTAACTCTATGCTCTGTCTGACTCTATGCTCTGTCTAACTCTATGCTCTGTCTAATTCTCTATGCTCTGTCTAACTCTATGCTCTGTCTGACTCTATGCTCTGTCTAACTCTATGCTCTATCTAACTCTATGCTCTAACTCTATATGCTCTGTCTAACTCTATGCTCTGTCTGACTCTATGCTCTGTCTGACTCTCTATCTCTGTGCTCTGTCTAACTCTATGCTCTGTCTGAGTCTATGCTCTGTCTAACTCTATGCTCTGTCTAACTCTATGCTCAGTCTGACTCTCTATGCTCTGTCTGACTCTGTATGCTCTCTCTAATTCTCTATGCTCTGTCTGACTCTCTGCTCTGTCTAACTCTATGCTCTGTTTAACTCTCTATGCTCTGTCTAACTCTATGCTCTGTCTAACTCTATGCTCTGTCTGACTCTATGCTCTGTCTAACTCTATGCTCTGTCTAATTCTCTATGCTCTGTCTAACTCTATGCTCTGTCTGACTCTATGCTCTGTCTAACTCTCTATGCTCTGTCTAACTCTATGCTCTGTCTAATTCTCTATGCTCTATCTAACTCTATGCTCTAACTCTATATGCTCTGTCTAACTCTGTATCCTGTTTTGTGTTTGTTTTCCTATTAATCATGTTTCTATTTTTTTCCATTATTCATTCCTTCATTCTTTCCTTTTTCTTTTCCTTCTTCCTCTCTTTCTTTCTTTCTTCCTCTCTCTCTTTCTTTTTCTTTCTTTTACCATGTGTTGTTGCTCCCTCCTTGTGATAGTCTCAGAAGAACTGTCTTGCCAACGAGAGAGAGAGAGAGAGAGAGAGAGAGAGAGAGAGAGAGAGAGAGAGAGAATCATGGAAAAACAGAGAGATAGAGAAAGAGAGAGAGACACAATCATGGAAAAACAGAGAGAGAGAGAGAGAAAGAGAGAGAACACACACACAATCATGGAAAAACAGAGAGACAGAGAGAGAGAGAGAGACTTTCAGAGAGACAAATAGAGAAGAAGTAGTAGCAGAGAGAGAGCTTTCTTTTTCTTTACAAATAGTAGTAGTAGTAGTAGTAGTAGTAGTAGTAGTAGTAGTAGTAGTAATAATCAAAAGAAGTCACAAGAAGAAGAAGAAGAAGAAGAAGGAGGAGGAGGAGGAGGAGGAGAAATAACAATAATTTAGATATTTGTAATTATATTTCAGACAGGTAATCATTGTAACATATTA
>NC_059256.1:11660191-11675191 GCF_017591435.1 Portunus trituberculatus | reverse complement strand
CAAGTTTGTGAGGCATTGAACACTGACAAGTTTGTGAGGCATTGAACACTGACAAGTTTGTGAGGCATTGAACACTGACAAGTTTGTGAGGCATTGAACACTGACAAGTTTGTGAGGCATTGAACACTGACAAGTTTGTGAGGCATTGAACACTGACAAGTTTGTGAGGCATTGAACACTGACAAGTTTGTGAGGCATTGAACACTGACAAGTTTGTGAGGCATTGAACACTGACAAGTTTGTGAGGCATTGAACACTTAACTTAAATTAACTTACTCAAATACAAACAGGAGAGAGAGAGAGAGAGAGAGAGAGAGAGAGAGAGAGAGAGAGAGAGAGAGAGAGAGAGAGAGAGATTGTTCAAGACTAATTATACTAACAGTGTGTGTCTAACTGTCCAAGAGAGAGAGAGAGAGAGAGAGAGAGAGAGAGAGAGATTTCACGCCTCTCCCTTCCTTTTCTTCTCTCCCTTCCTCTCCCTCACTCCCTCCTCCTCCTCCTCCTCCTCCTCCTCCTCCTCCTCCTCTTCCTCCTCCCTCAAATCATAACAACACAAACCAGAGCAAATAAAGTGAGAGAGAGAGAGAGAGAGAGAGAGAGAGAGACAGATGACGCATGATTAGAGCAAGGATAGGATTATGGGTAACGCCTCTCTCTCTCTCTCTCTCTCTCTCTCTCTCTCTCAATATGAGGGATTAGTTTCAGTCAGTTGTTTCTATTCAAGTTATTAATTTTTGGTGGTGGTGGTGGTGGTGGTGGTGGTGGTGGTGGTGGTGGTGGTAGTAGTAGTAGTAGTAGTAGTAGTAGTAGTAGTAGTAGTAGTAGTAGTAGTGGTGATGGTAGAAGTAGTGGTAGTAGCAGTCATAGTAGTAGTAGTGGTAGTAGTGGTAGTAGTAGTAGTAGTAGTAGTAGTAGTAGTAGTAGTAGTAGTAGTAGTAGTAGAAATAGTAGTAGTAGTAGTACCAGTAGTAATATTAGTAGCATTAGTAGTACCAGTAGTATATGGTGGTGGTGGTGGTAGTAGTAGTAGTAGTAGTAGTAGTAGTAGTAGTAGTAGTAGTAGTAGTAGTAGTAGTAGTAGTAGTAGTAGTAAACACAGTAGCAGCATTAATAATAGGAAAATCACACTCTCTCTCTCTCTCTCTCTCTCTCTCTCTCTCACCACGCCCCTCTCCCTCTCTCTCTCTACGCACGCGTCACATGGGTTCGTGACAGCAAATACACACACTAACAGCTGTTCCCTCTCGCCCAATCCCCGCCGCCCATTCCCGCTAAACTTGACTGGGGTTTAAATTTCGCGAATAGATTAACCTTTTCCCAAATTGTTTCGTTTCCGCTCAAGTTTCCTTCGCTTTCCGCTTATTTTGGATTTGAGTTGTTTTGTTTCCGTGTGTTGCTTCGTTTTGATTGTTTTTGTTGATGTGTTCGCGAAATATAAGTCCCGCTAATTGTTGTGGTGTACTCTTTTTTTAGCGGGAAAGAGAGAGAGAGAGAGAGAATAGGGGAGAAGAGAAATGAGAAAGGGAGAGAAGGAGGAGGAGGAGGAAGAGGAGGAAGAGGAGGAGGAGGAGGAGGAAAAGGAGGAGGAGGAGGAGGAGGAGGAGGAGGAGGAGAGAAGGAGGAGGAGGAGGAGGAGGAGGAGGAGGAGGAGGAGGAAACAACTAATAAAGTGAGAGGCAAAATTTCCATAATAGATCTTTAATATCTCTCTCTCTCTCTCTCTCTCTCTCTCTCTCTCTCTCTCTCTCCATAAAAAAAAGATAAATGAAAGAAACAAAATAATAAAGAGAGGAGGAGGAGGAGGAGGAGGAGGAGGAGGAGGAGGACCAATAGGAAGCGAAGAAGCTGTGATGTTAATGTCGAATATTTGTTTCGAAGCTTCGTGGGCGGAGCTTCGAACACCCCCCACCGCCGCTCTCTCTCTCTCTCTCTCTCACAGGTGCAGTAGAGAAAGTGAGAGAGTGAGAGAAAGTGAGCGAGCCAGTGTCCTCTCCTCCTCTCACCGGGAAAGCTTCAAAAGACAAGCTTCATAATTCCGAACCACTTTTTGAAGCATTTTGAAGCAATTTTTGGCCTTTTCTGCTTCAAAAAGTGTCTAAGTGAACCGTTTAAGTGTGTAAGTGGGCAAGGTGTGTGTAAAGTAAGCTCTGGGTGGTTTATAAGTACAAATCTGCGAGTGTTAAGTGCTTCATAAGTAGTTCGAAGCGGTTTATAAGTGGTTCGGTGTGTTTTTAAGTGGTTCCTGTGTACTTAAGTGGTTTATGGTCACTTAAGGCGTTTTATAAGTGGTCGAAAATTTACTTAAGTGGTTCAATGTCGTTTATAAGTGGTTCTAATTTACTTAAGTGGTTCAGACCTGTTTCTAAGTGGCTGAAATTCACTTAAGTGGTTCAGAAGTCATATAAGTGGTTCATTTTTACTTAAGTGGTTCAAAACTAATTTATAAGTGGTTCAGATTTACTTAAGCGGTTCAGATGCGTTAATAAGTAGTTCATTTTTACTTAAGTGGTTCAAAACTCATTTATAAGTGGTTCAGATTTACTTAAGCGGTTCAGATGCGTTAATAAGTGGTTCATTTTTACTTAAGTGGTTGAAAAGTCGTTTATAAGTGGTTCATATTTATTTAAGTGGTTCAAAAGTCGTTTATAAGTGGTTCATATTTACTTAAGTGGTTCAAAAGTCTTTTATAAGTGGTTCATATTAACTTAAGTGGTTCAAAAGTCGTTTATAAGTGGTTCAAATTCACTTAAGTGGTTCAAAAGTAATTTATAAGTGGTTCATTTTTACTTAAGTGGTTCAAAAGTAATTTATAAGTGGTTCAGATTTACTTAAGCGGTTCAGATGCGTTAATAAGTGGTTAATTTTTTACTTAAGTGGTTCAAAACTCATTTATAAGTAGTTCATTTTTACTTAAGCGGTTCAAAAGTAATTTATAAGTCGTTCATATTCACTTAAGTGGTTCAAAAGTCGTTTATAAGTGGTTCATATTCACTTAAGTGGTTCAAAACTCATTTATAAGTGGTTCATTTTCACTTAAGTGGTTCAAAAGTCGTTTATAAGTGGTTCAGATTTACTTAAGTGGCTTTAAATCTTTTACAAGTAGTTCAAAATTAATTAAGTGGTTTTAAATCGTTTATAAGTGGTTGAAATTCACTTAAGTGGTTTTAAATCGTTTATAAGTGTTTCAAAATTACTTAAGTGGTTTTAAATCGTTTATAAGTAGTTCAAAAGTCATTTATAAGTGACTCAGATTGACTTAAGTGGTTCGGAGGCGTTTATAAGTAACAAATTTTTACTTAAATGACTTCTAAGTGGCTAATGCGTATTTAAGTGACTTATAGACGGTGTTAAGTAGACGAGAGACCTTTAAATAGCCAAAAATCGTAGTAAAATAGCTTATAAGTAACCTGGAGCCATTTTATAAGTGTTAAGTAATGGATACACCACTTAAATATTCCGTGATGTCTTAAAGTGGCCCAAAATTACTTAAATGGCTGTAAAAGTGAGATAAGTAAGCGTTAAGTGCATTTTGGTGGCTTATAAGTAACTTCAGTACTATTATAAGTGTGTTTAGTGTGTTAAGTAGTTTTGTTTACTTTACGACCTCTTAAGTGTGTGTGTGTGAGAGAGAGAGAGAGAGAGAGAGAGAGAGAGAGAGAGAGAGAGAGAGAGAGAGAGAGTAATATCAATTTTTCCTTCATTTCAAAACAGAGAAAGAGAGAAAAAATAGAGAAAAACAATAAATGAATAAAGAGAGGAAGAGGAAGAAGAGAGAATAAATGGAATGAATAAAATAAAGACGATAAAAGAGAAATAGAAGAAAAAGAAGAGAATAAGGAAAATAATAATAATAATAATAATAATAATAATAATTGGAAAGATTGAAGAAGAAGAAGAAGAAGAAGAAGGATAATTCGTGATAAAAATAGGAATAAGAAGAAAATTTAAAGAAAAAAGGCGAAAAGAGAATTAAAAGAAGAAAAAGTTACTACTACTACTACTACTACTACTACTACTACTACTACTACTACTACTACTACTACTATTTTTCCTCTACCTTCCTTCGTATTCTTTATCTATTCTTCCTCCTCCTCCTCCTCCTCCTCCTCCTCCTCCTCCTCCTCCTCCTCCTCCTCCTCCTCCTCCTCCTCCTCCTCCTCCTCCTCCTGAAGAAAAGAAAGAAAGAAAGAAAGAAAGAATTAGAGAGAGAGAGAGAGAGAGAGAGAGAGAGAGAGAGAGAGAGAAGAAAGAAAAAAGAAGAGAAAGAAGAGAAAAACAAGAAAATATAATAAAACAAGAAAAGAAAGAAAAAGAAAGAAAAGAAGAAAAGAAAGAAAGAAAGAAAATAAAACACCACCACCACCACCACCACCACTACTACTACTACTACTACTACTACTACCACATCACGACTTTGGGATACATGTCCACCGGCTGTCTAGGTCGTCCTCCCCTGCCTGGCTACTGCCCCCCAACAGCCCCCCAGGACCCCCACGTCACCACCAACCTCTGGGATATCACCTCCACTGGTACTGGTGTTGTTGTTGTTGTTGTTGTTGTTGTTGTTGTTGAGGGAAAGGATTACATTAGGATTATTTAAATTGTAGTAGTAGTAGTAGTAGTAGTAGTAGTAGTGGTGGCAGGTGGTAGTAGTAGTGGTGGTGATAGTAATAGTAGTAGTAGTACGTAAAGTTATTATTATTAGTAGTAGTAGTGGTTGTGGTGGTGATAGTAGTAGTAGTAGTAGTAGTAGTGGTTATGATAGTAATAGTAGTAGAAGTAGTAGTAGTAACAGTAGTAGTAGTAATTGTGGTGGTGGTAGTAGTAGTAAGAGTTGTGTTAGTAGTAGTAGTAGTAGTAGCAGTAGTAGTGGACACAGGTGGGGTGTGGCAGGCAAGAGTCAGGCTGAGTTGAAGAAGTTTTGACACACGTGGTGGCATTCTATAACAGGGCTCCCTAACCCATGGGCGGCGTCCCCCTGTGGCCCTGCGAAGCCTTACCAGGGGGCCACAAACATGCTACAAATTACTGAGATGATGTAGATAATTTTGACTAGAGCATGTTATTTAGTGTCCGTAGTGGTGCATATACAGTATTGTGATTCACTACACACACACACACACACACACACACACACTCAATGACATGTTAATATTCACAAATGCCTTTTATTTTCACTACGACAATTTTTTAAGTCCCCTTTAGACAACTGGCTGTGTTTTGAAGGCAGTTTCTCCTTATGATCAATTAAAAATCTCGTTAATCTACCAAAATCATGAAAATACCTTTAAAAACTTGACTATCTTCAATTAGAGCCTTTGGGAATAGTCATTTTCTGAACCATGCTATGTATACGATGTTCTTTAAAGGGCGTTTTCATATCAAGCGGCTGATAGTATTGTGGAAGGTCGCGTGGGTTTCAAGCTTTTTAGATAAGGTGTCTCAGTAGAAAAGCTTTGGGAAACACTGCTCTATCAAAAGCTTTTTCAGACGCTACAGCAAAACTTTCACCGAGATTTCTAAAAGAGGATCACCAACACTCGGTAAGGAACGCCAGAAGATCACCAGTAGAGCGACCTTGACGAAAGCCACACTGGTGATCAGATAGAAGATTGTGAAGTGACACATGTTTGAGAATCTTCAAATTTAGGATGGATTCAAAACCTTTAGATAAGCAAGAGATTGAAGCTTTAGGGCGGTAGTTTGAGGGGTTTGAACGGCTCAATGTAGGCGAACTTCCAGCAGACGGAAAGGTAGAAGTCGATAGGCATAGTTGAAGAGTAATAGTAGTAGTAGTAGTAGTAGTAGTAGTAGTAGTAGTAGTAGTTGTAGTAGTAATCAGTATTTATTTAAGTTAATCTCTCTCTCTCTCTCTCTCTCTCTCTCTCTCTCTCTCTCTCTCTCTCTCTCTCTCTTCCTGGTAATATTTTAAAGCCAACAATTTTTTTTTCGTTTGAATCGACAAAAAGTTCTGAAAATTTGGTTTGTTGACGATAAATAAATAAATAAATAAATAAATAAATAAATAAAATGTAACAGAATAGACAAAAGGAAATTAACAAAAGGAGAGAAGAGAGTCACGAAAAAATAATTAAGTAGTAGTAGTAGTAGTAGTAGTAGTAGTAGTAGTAACAGACAAAATGGTGAAAACTACTATTATCACTACTACTTCTACTACTACTACTACTACTACTACTACTACTACTACTACTACTACTACCACCACTACTATTACTACTACTATTACTATTACTTTTACTATTAATATACTACTACTACTACTACTACTACTACTACTACTACTACTACTACTACTACTACTACTACTACTACTACTACTACTATTACTATTACTTTTACCATTAATATACTACTACTACTACTACTACTACTAATAATAATAATAATAATAATAATAACGCTACTACTACTATTGTCACTGCCACCACACCACTACTACTACTACTACTACTACTACTACTACTACTACTGCTACCACCGCTACCGCCCGATTCACCGCCGCCCCCGCCACTGCTGCCGCCGCCGCCGCCGCCCGTGCCGCCGCAGTAGACAGTGACACAAAACTCTCGACAAGCTACAAATATTTAAACACGAAAAATAACTAACAGAAGAAGATTAACCCCTTCAGTAGCGTGACGCGTTTCCATATTCCCTGTGGTGACTATTTGGTGACTTTCCACAGCTTCAGAAACTCATGTGGGGGTTAAAATAGTGAAGACTGTGGCCATTAATCTTGTCACCTCCATACACCCTTCTCAATGTCAACAAAATGCCCTCATAACATGTCAAACTGTCTCCAAATGCCTTCAAAACATGCCAAACTGTCTTAAAATGCTCTTAAAACATGCCCGACTGTCTTAAAATGCTCTCAAAACATGTCAAACTGTCTCAAAATGCCCTCAAAACATGCCAAACTGTCTCAAAATGCCTTCAAAACATGCTAAATTGTGTTAAAATGCCCTCAAAACATGCCAAACTGTCTCAAAATGCCTTCAAAACATGCCAAACTGTCTTAAAATTCCAAACTGTGTTAAAATGCCCTCAAAACATGTCAAACTGTCTCAAAATGCCTTCAACACATGCCAAACTGTCTTAAATGCCTCAAAACATGCCAAACTGTCTTAAAATGCCCTCAAAACATGCCAAACTGTCTTAAAATGCCTTCAAAACATGTCAAACTGTCTTAAAATGCCCTCAAAACATGCCAAACTGTCTTAAAATGCCTTCAAAACATGCCAAACTGTCTTAAAATGCCCTCAAAACATGCCAAACTGTCTTAAAATGCCCTCAAAACATGCCAAACTGTCTTAAAATGCCATCAAAACATGCCAAACTGTCTTAAAATTCCAAACTGTCTTAAAATGCCCTCAAAACGTCAAACTCTCAAAATGCCTTCAAAACATGTCAAACTGTCTCAAAATGCCCTCAAAACATGCCAAACTGTCTCAAAATGTCTTCAAAACATGCCAAACTGTCTTAAAATGCCCTCAAAACATGCCAAACTGTCTTAAAATGCCTCAAAACATGCCAAACTGTCTTAAAATGCCCTCAAAACATGCCAAACTGTCTTAAAATGCCTCAAAACATGCCAAACTGTCTTAAAATTCAAACTGTCTTAAATGCCCTCAAAACATGTCAAACTGTCTTAAAATGCCTCAAAACATGCCAAACTGTCTTAAAATGCCCTCAAAACATGCCAAACTGTCTTAAAATGCCCTCAAAACATGCCAAACTGTCTCAAAATGCCTTCAAAACATGCCAAACTGTCTTAAAATGCCCTCAAAACATGCCAAACTGTCTTAAAATGCCCTCAAAACATGCCAAACTGTCTTAAAATGCCCTCAAAACATCAAATTGCCTCAAAATGCCTTCAAAACATGCCAAACTGTCTCAAAATGCCTTCAAAATATGCCAAACTGTTTCCAAATACCTTCAAAACTTGCCAAAATGTCTTAAAATGCCTTCAAAACATGTCAAACTGTCTTAAAATGCCCTCAAAACATGCCAGACTGTCTTAAAATGCCCTCACAGAACATGAGTCTCCATATTCCTTGTGGTGACTATTTGGTGATTTTCCACAGCTTCAGAAACTCATGTGGGGGATTAAAATAGTGAAGACTGTTTGATGGTGACAGTACGTAGTGGTGACAGTGGTAGTGGTGATAGTAGTGGTGGTGGTGGTAGTGGTGGTGATGGTGATTAGTGATAGACATGATAGTAAATAGTGGAAACGTAGTAAATAGTGTTAGTGGTAATAATAGTAATAATAATAATAATAATAATAATAATAATAATAATAATAATAATAATAATAATAATATCACTTATTTCAAATTTTTTTTTATCATTTTACTTATCTATGGAATGTGTGTGTGTGTGTGTGTGTGTGTGTGTGTGTGTGTGTGTGTGTGTGTGTGTGTGTGTGTGTGTGTGTGTGTGTGTGTGTGTTCCAATTTTACTACATACTACTACTACTACTACTACTACTACTACTACTACTACTACTTCTGCTATTACTACTACTTCTACCACTACTACTGCTACTACTACCACTACCGCTACTACCACCACTACCACTACTACTACTACTACTACTACTACATACACAAACTATTTAATTGTTTCATTATTACAGAGAGAGAGAGAGAGAGAGAGAGAGAGAGAGAGAGAGAGAGAGAGAGAGAGATAGCGTCACTGTCCGCCATTTTCTAGGAGCAGCGCCGCCCGCCTCACTCTCTCTCTCTCTCTCTCTCTCTCTCTCTCTCTCTCTCTCTCAAACATAATGTGAGATATTGGTAGATAGATAGACAGATAGATAGATAGATTGAGAGAGAGAGAGAGAGAGAGAGAGAGAGAGAGAGAGAGAGAGAGAGAGAGAGAGAGAGAGAGAGAGAGAGAGAGAGGCGTAGATAAGATAAAAGATAATGAAAAGGAGGAAAAGCGAATACAAGATAACACATAAAGAAACACAAAGAAAAAACAAGTAGTAGTAGTAGTAGTAGTAGTAGTAGTAGTAGTAGTAGTAGTAGTAGTAGTAGCAGTAGCAGTATTATTATTATTAGTAGTAGTAGTAGCAGCAGCAGTAGTAGTAGTAGTAATAGTAGTAATGATAGTAGCAGTAGCATTAGTAGTAGTAGCAGCATTAGTAGTAGTAGTAGTAGTAGTAGTAGTATTTTTATTGCTATCAAATATTTCAATCCATAAGTTTGCCAAGTGTTCTTTTCGTGCCCCCGATTAAGTGAGCAGCAACAGTCTGGCCAAACAAAGGTGTTACACTCACTAAACGCAATGTTACCCCAAAAACACACAATATATGCAATCTTCCCCGCTGAAACACACAAAAAACACCCAAAAAAACACCCAAACACTGCAATTTCACCCCAAAAACACCCATTAACACCCAAAAACACCCAAACACTGCAATTTCACCCCCAAAATACCATTAACACCCAAAAACACCCAAACACTGCAATTTCACCCCAAAAACACCCATTAACACCACAAAACACCCAAACACTGCAATTTCATCATAAAAACACCCCAAGACACCCAAAAACTGGAATTTCACCCCAAAAACACCCTAAAACTGCAATTTTATCCGTTAAAACACCCCAAAACACCCAAAACAATGCAATGTCATCCCAAAAACACCCAGAAAATGTATTGTCACCCGCTAAAACACCCAAAAACACTCAAAAACACCCCAAAATTGCAATATCACCCCAAAAACACCCCAAAACACCCAAAAACTGAAATTTCACCCGCTAAAACACCCAAAAACACCAAAAAACACCAAAATCACCCACAAACTGCAATTTCACCCGCTTAAACACCCAAAACACCAAAAACACCCAAAAACTGTAATTTCACCCGCTAAAACACCCAAAACACCAAAAAACACCAAAATCACCCACAAACTGTAATTTCACCCGCTTAAACACCCAAAACACCCAAAACACCCCAAAAACACCCCAAAAATGCAATCTCACCAGTCAAAACACTCACAAACACCCAAAAAACCTACGGCACAGCACTAACCCCCCATCCCTCTCTGGTCCAGAATATCACCACCAGGCTACATGTTACATTGCCAACTTTCCTATTCTTTTTAACGCAACACCACTTCAACAAGAGTAACAAACATGTCTACTTGTGTTCTTCAATCTGGAAAATAAAAATAATAATGATAATAATTTGCCTGTATGACTCTTTTCAATCAGCTTCAAATAGCAGATAGGCTGAAAAACTCGCTATTTTCTTCCACGTAGCACAAACTTCCCGGGGTTCAAATGGTTCAGAGCGAAGTCAATGTGAGGAACGTATCGCTGTTGAATTTCCTCTATGCCTTCCTGTATGCCTTAACCTCCTCAATACCATACCGTGTTTTCCTATTCATTTTACTCACTACTTGGTCATTCTATATAGCTTCAGTATAGAGGAGGTTGAAATAGTGAGGACTGTGGCTATTAATCTTGTGACCTCCATAGAGCCTTCCTAATGTCAATAAAATGGTCTATTGGTACACAAAACTCAAGGTAAAAATGTGTCCCAGTACTGAAGACTGTAGCCATTAATCTTGTGACCTCCATAGACCCTTGCTAATGTCAATAAAATGGTCTAATGGTACACAAAACTCAAGGTAAAAATGTGTCCCAGTACTGAAGGGGTTAAAATAGTGAAGACTGTGGCCATTAATCTTGTGACCTCTATAGACCCTTGCTAATGTCAATAAAATGGTCTATTGGTACACAAAACTCAAGGTAAAAATGTGTCCCAGTACTGAAGGGGTTAAAATAGTGAAGACTGTGGCCATTAATCTTGTGACCTCCATACACCCTTGCTAATGTCAATAAAATGGTCTATTGGTACACAAAACTCAAGGTAAAAATGTGTCCCAGTACTGAAGGGGTTAAAATAGTGAAGACTGTGGCCATTAATCTTGTGACCTCCATAGACCCTTGCTAATGTTAATAAAATGGTCTATTGGTACACAAAACTCACGGTAAAAATGTGTCCCAGTACTGAAGGGGTTAAAATAGTGAAGACTGTGGCCATTAATCTTGTGACCTCCATAGAGCCTTGCTAATGTCAATAAAATGGTCTAATGGTACACAAAACTCAAGGTAAAAAATGTGTCCCAGTACTGAAGGGGTTAAAATAGTGAAGACTGTGGCCATTCATCTTGTGACCTCCATAGACCCTTGCTAATGTCAATAAACTCGTTAAACCACACACAAAACCCACGATAAAAATGCGTCCCAGTACTGAAGGGGTTAAAAATTGGCAATAAACTACACTTACTTAAAATATACATAAATTCTCAGACACTTTTCTCATCCAGAGCCATTGAAGCCATACCAACTCCTCACTAATTGTTGATAAAATTCACAACAGTTTGAAAAGATTTGCCATTTTTTGAGGAATGAGGTAATGAGCTGTAGGTGTAGTAGTAGTAGCAGTAGTAGTAGTAGTAGTAGTAGTAGTAGTAGTAGTAGTAGTAGTAGTAGTAGTAGTAGTAGCAAAAATTTTTCCAAACAAGTCTACGGAACAAGGTATCCATATTTCACTTCCCCTACCTCTCACCCCTCTCACATTTCCCTCTCTCCCTCCTCTCCCACGCACTCCCTGGCCCTCCCACTCACACACGCACTCCCCCACCCTCTCCCCTATCCAAACCCACACCCCAATCCCTTCCCCTACCTCCTGATTGGCTGTAGTGAAGGGATTGGTGGCCCTAACTGTACTGTGGGGAACATCTTGCAGTGAATGGAAGAAAGGATTGGGAGGAGGAGGAGGAGGAGGAGGAGGAGGAGGAGGAGGAGGAGGAGGAGGAGGAGGAGGAGGAGGAGGAGGAGGAGGAGGAAGAGGAGGAGGAGGAGGAATAAAAAAGAGAAGTGTGTGTGTGTGTGTGTGTGTGTGTGTGTGTGTGTGTGTGTGTGTGTGTGTGTGTGTGTGTGTGTGTGTGTAGTAGTAGTAGTAGTAGTAGTAGTAGTAGTAGTAGTAGTAGTAGTAGTAGCAATAGTGGTATTAGTAACAGTTGTTGTTGTTGTACAGTAGTTGTAGTAGTAGTAGTAGCAGTAATAGTAGTAGTAGTAGTAGTAGTAGTAGTAGTAGTAGTAGTAGTAGTAGTAGTAGTAGTAGTAGTAGTTATTGTTGGTATTGCCGCTGCTGCTACTAACACTACTATATGCTACTACCACTACTACTATTACTACTACAACTACTACTACTACTACTACTACTACTACTACTACTACTACTATTAGAAACTGAGTTAGAAATGGGAAAAACAAATATAAGTAGGAAATTAATCGCTTTGTTAGAAATACATCAAAAACCCATACAAGGAACTAATAATCTCTCTCTCTCTCTCTCTCTCTCTCTCTCAACTATTTTCGTATTCTCTCTCTTTCTCTTGTATTTGTTGTGTCTTCTGTACATCTCTCTCTCTCTCTCTCTCTCTCTCTCTCTCTCTCTCTCTCTCTCTCTCACAACTATTTTCCTATTTTCTCTCTTGTTTCTTTTATTGACTGTTTTATATGCTTCTCTCTCTCTCTCTCTCTCTCTCTCTCTCTCTCTCTCTCTCTCTCTCTCTCTCTACCATTCTTTATTCTCTCCTTTTATTTTATCATGTTTTTGCTCTCTCTCTCTCTCTCTCTCTCTCTCTCTCTCTCTCTCTCTCTCTCTCTCTCTCCCCTACAGAATTCGGCTACGAGGTGACTTACGGGGGTCCAGGCGGGGTGTACGGCGGGGGCGGGGGCGGGCCGGCTGGGGCGGGGCTGGTGTGGGATGGGGCGGGGCCGGGGGCGTCCCTGGGCCACCCCTACCCTACCCATGACGCCGCCTTTGCCGCCGCCGCCGCCGCCGCTCTCCCCTTCACGACCTCTGGCAGACAAACCCCTTCAGAGGACAGTGTGTCATGGGGCATAGGTGAGTTTAGTGTAGTCTACCCTCTTCCGTTTTCTTTATTTTTTCTCTCTCTCTCTCTCTCTCTCTCTCTCTCTCTCTCTCTCTCTCTCTCTCTCTCTTTATTATTTATTTTTTTTTCATTTTTTTATCAATTTTTTCATTTTCCTATTCCTCTTTTCTCAATTTTTCTCTTTTTTTTGTGTTTTTGAGTTAACCTTGTCCCGTTTTCTTTGATTACCGTTTTCTTTATTTATTTTTCCTTTTCTCTCTCTCTTTCGTTTATTATTTATTTTTTTTTATTTTTCTATTCTTCTTTTCTCATTTTTTCTTTTCTTTTGTTTTTTTTAGTTAACCTTGCCCCGTTTTCTTTCATTACCCCGTTTTCTTTATTTCTTTCTCTCTCTCTCTCTCTCTCTCTCTCTCTCTCTCGTTTATTATTATTTTTTTCATTTTTTTATCTATTTTTTCATTTTCCTATTCCTCTTTTCTCAATTTTTCTTTTTTTTTTTTTTTTTTAGTTAACCTTGTCCCGTTTTCTTTATTTTTTTTTTTCTCTTCTCTCTTTCGTATATTATTATTTTTTATTTTTCTATTCTTTTCTATTTTTTTTTTTTTTTTTGAGTTAACCTTGTCCCGTTTTCTTTGATTACCCCGTTTTCTTTATTTTTTTCATTTTCTCTCTCTCTTTCGTTTATTATTATTTTTTCATTTTCCTATTCTTCTTTTTTCATTTTTTTTGTTTTTTAGTTAACCTTGTCCCGTTTTCTTTCATTACCCCGTTTTATTTACCTATTTTTCTTTTTCTCTATCTCTCTCGTTTATTATTATTATTTTTTATTTTCTATTCTTTTCTATTTTTTTTTTTGGTTTATTTGAGTTAACCTTGTCCCGTTTTCTTTCATTACCCCGTTTTCTTTATTTTTTTTTTTTCTTTCTCTATCTCTTTTCGTTTATTATTATTATTTTTATTTTTCTATTCTTTTCTATTTTTGTTTTGTTTTTTGAGTTAACCTTGTCCCGTTTTCTTTGATTACCCCGTTTTCTTTATTTTCTTTTTCTTTTTCTCTATCTCTCTTTCGTTTATTATTTTTTTCATTTTTTTTCTTTTTTTTTGTTTTTTTGAGTTAACCTTGTCCCGTTTTCTTTGATTACCCCGTTTTCTTTTGAGTTAACCTTGCCCGGTTTTCTTTGATTACCGTTTTCTTCGATTCCAGTTTCCATTTTCTATTTTTCTTTCTCATTTCTCCTTATCATTTTTTTTTTTTTCTTGTTTTTCTTCAGTCTATCCTATTCCGTTTTCTTTGGTTATCGTTTTCTTTTTCTTTTTTTTCAATTTAAGGGCATTTTTCGGACATTTTTCTAATTTAGGGCATTTTTCGGACATTTTCTAATTTTAGGGCATTTTTCGGACATTTTTGTAATTAAGGGCATTTTTCGGACATTTTTTTCTAATTTAGGGCATTTTTTTGACATTTTCTTCAATTTAAGGGCTTTTTTGGACATTTTCTTCAATTTAAGGGCATTTTTCGGACATTTTCTTCAATTAAGGGCATTTTTCGGACATTTTCTTCAATTTTAGGGCATTTTTGGACATTTTCTAATTAAGGGCATTTTTGGACATTTTCTCAATTTAAGGGCATTTTTCGGACATATTTTTCTAATTAATGGCATTTTTCGGACATTTTTCTAATTAAGGGCATTTTTCGGACATTTTTCTAATTAAGGGCATTTTTCGGACATTTTTTTCTAATTAAGGGCATTTTTTGGACATTTTCTTCATTAAGGGAATTTTTTTGGACATTTTTCTAATTAAGGGCATTTTTCGGACATTTTCTTCAATTTAAGGGCATTTTTGGACATTTTCTTCAATTAAGGGCATTTTCGGACATTTTTTTCTAATTAAGGGCATTTTTGGACATTTTTCTCTAATTAAGGGCATTTTCGGACATTTTTCTAATTAAGGGCATTTTTTGGACATTTTTCTAATTAAGGGCATTTTTTCAGTCATTTTTTCTAATTAAGGGCATTTTTTTGAGATTTTTATCTATCTAAGGTAATTTTTCTGACATT
>NC_059256.1:11637691-11652691 GCF_017591435.1 Portunus trituberculatus | reverse complement strand
TTCAGAAACTCATGTGGGGTATTAAAATAGTGAAGACTGAGGCCATTAATCTTGTGACCTCCATAAACCCTTCCTAATGTCAATAAAATGGTCTAATGGTGCACAAAATTCTGTGGTCACAAGATTAATGGCCACAGTCTTCACTATTTCAACCCCCCACATGAGTTTCTGAAGCTGTGGAAAATCACCAAATAGTCACCACAAGGAATATGGAGACTCATGTATGTTAAGGCATTTTAAGACAGTTGGGCATGTTTTGAAGGCATTTTGAGACAGTTAGCCATGTTTTGAAGGCATTTTGAGAGAGTTTGGCATGTTTTGAAGACATTTTGAAGGTATTTTAAGACAGTTTAGCATTTTGTGGGCATTTTATTGACATTAGGAAGGGTCTATGGAGGTCACAAGATTAATGGCCACAGTCTTCACTATTTTAACCCCTTCAGTACTGGGACACATTTTTACCTTGAGTTTTGTGTACCATTAGACCATTTTATTGACATTAGGAAGGGTCTATGGAGGTCACAAGATTAATGGCCACAGTCTTTACTATTTTAACCCCCACATGAGTTTCTGAAGCTGTGGAAAGTCACCAAATAGTCACCACAAGGATATTTTTTTTTCTTTTTGTTTATATGAAAGAGGGAAAGCTATTAACGGCAAAACAAATGAATATTAGAAAGAAAAAAAATGCTCCCTGAATTGTCTCACTACTGAAAGGCTTCCCAAGTGTGTTTCTCCTGTTAATAATGCAGAAATGTTGTTAATCTGTCACTACAACCACAAAAACACCCTTAAAACCCACGTCACTTCAACTAGAGCCATTTAAAAGAGTGTTTCTCCTGTTAATAATGCAGAAATCTTGTTAATCTGTCACTACAACCAATAAAACACCCTTAAAAACCCACGTCACTTCAACTAGAGCCATTTAAAAGAGTGTTTCTCCTGTTAATAATGCAGAAATCTTGTTAATCTGTCACTACAACCACAAAAACACCCTTAAAACCCCGTGTCACTTAAACTAGAGCCATTTAAAAGAGTGTTTCTCCTGTTAATAATGCAGAAATCTTGTTAATCTGTCACTACAACCACAAAAACACCCTTAAAAACCCACGTCACTTCAACTAGAGCCATTTAAAAGAGTGTTTCTCCTGTTAATAATGCAGAAATCTTGTTAATCTGTCACTACAACCACATAAACACCCTTAAAAACCCTTGTCACTTCAACTAGAGCCATTTAAAAGTGTGTTTCTCCTGTTAATAATGCAGAAATCTTGTTAATCTGTCACTACAACCACAAAACACACTTAAAACCCACGTCACTTCAACTAGAGCCATTTAAAAGAGTGTTTCTCCTGTTAATAATGCAGAAATCTTGTTAATCTGTCACTACAACCACAAAAACACCCTTAAAAACCCACGTCACTTCATCTAGAGCCATTTAAAAGAGTGTTTCTCCTGTTAATAATGCAGAAATGTTAATTTGTCACTACAACCACAAAAACACCCTTAAAAACCCACGTCACTTCAACTAGAGCTTCTCCTGTTAACAATGTAGAAATCTTGTTAATCTGTCACTACAAAAACACTCTTAAAAACCTGCATCACTTCAACTAGAGCCATTTAAAAGAGTGTTTCTCCTGTTAATAATGCAGAAATAGTGTTAAAAGAGAGAGAGAGAGAGAGAGAGAGAGAGAGAGAGAGAGAGAGAGAGAGAGAGAATTAAAGTTAGAGAGAAAACCTGACTTAACTTAACCTAACTTAAATTTACCTAACAAAAATGAGAGAGAGAGAGAGAGAGAGAGAGAGAGAGAGAGAGAGAGAGAGAGAGATGACTAGGTTAGGTTAGGTAAGATTACAATAAAAACAAATATATAAAATAAATTAGAGAAAGAAAGAAAGGAAGAAAAAGAAAGAAAATTAAAGAAAGTCACAAACAAATTGAAATAGAGAGAGAGAGAGAGAGAGAGAGAGAGAGAGAGAGAGAGAGAGAGAGAGAGAGAGAGAGAGAGAGAGAGAATAAAAACAAACATTTCTTTTTCTTCTTCCTTACAATATTTATTTCTTTGCCTCATAAACAAACAACAACTACTACTACTACTACTACTACTACTACTACTACTACCACCACCACCACCACCACCACCACAACAAGCGAGTCAAACAGGAGTCAACAAGTTGCATCATAGAAACAGCTGACCCACACGCCCCTCCTCCTCCCCCTTCCCCACTCCCCCATTCACTTATATGATACTTACACGGCTTCTGTTTACTTATAAGTGCTCTGGCTGGCCCCAACACGTCACTACAGGGAGCACTTTACACTTAGATACTTGGAATGCTCTCTCTCTCTCTCTTTCTTGACGTGTGAGAGAGAGAGGAAAGGTAAATAAATAATGAGAGAAAATGGCGGCTTTTATGGGACACTTTGCTAGATTTCTTATTTCGTTTTATTTAATTATTTTGCTGTGTTTTACCTTATTATTCTTTTTTCTATATGGTTTGGGGGAGAGATGATAATGTTTGTCGATATTTAAAAGGTTGGTTTTAGTGTTAGTGTCTAAATTAAAGGAGAAATAGGGAAAAATGTTAGTATTTCCGTAGACTTTTCTATATTGAGTTTTATTTCATTGCATATATTGTATTTGTCACAGGTAGAAGGTTTTGGTGGAAGGGAAAGAACGTTTGTCAATATCTGAAAGGTTAATTCGAGTGTCAATGTCTAAAGAAAGGGAGAAATTTGTGTTAAAAATGCAAGATGTTATTTTATTTGTTCTATTTTCACACACACACACACACACACACACACACACACACACACACACACACACACACACACACACACACACACACCAAGAAAATGAAGAAATAGATGAAGAAATAATGAGAAGAAAATGTAAAATGAGACAAACAAACACTGCAAAACACACCAAGGCACAAACACCACCACATCAATGAACAGATGAAGAAAAATGAGAATAGAATGTAAAAATGACAATATATAAGCATAAACACAGCCAAACACCCTCAAAAAATGGAATAGACGATATATGAAACACACAAACACCAAAACAGATTAATTGATTGATTGATACATTTTTTGCCACCCCCACCCACCCCCCTGGGCAAAGACTCAAGGTTAAAGTATCAAAAATCTAACACTGGACAGTATACACAACAAGAATACAAGTACTTCAATAAATGAATCGAGATATTGCACACCTTATTGCCTGCACACCCTACAGTCTGGGGGCAAACTGAGGATACTCCCTGAGTGTGTCCCTGAGAGTGGCTGAGTCTAGGAGATGGTCAGTGAGGCTGTACAAGTCATGTTACCTAAATTTAGCTATGAGGGGACATTCCATGATATAATGAGGCAGAGTGTGTCCCCTTGGTGCACCACACACCACACACCACGCAATAGTGGGGCAGAGTGTGTCCCCTTGGTGCAGCACACACCACACAGCACACACCAGGAGAAGCAGTGACTTCCCAAAAGTATTTGTAGCCTAATCTGAGCCTCACTGCCACCCTGTCACGTGATGCAGTGTGTCTCCCGTAGGTGTAGGCACAGCTCTGGGAGACACGTGCATAGTGAAGACTAGTGCCACAGTGCCACAGTGCCACTGCCCCTATGGCAACAAAGCTCCAACTGATCACTAATGCTACTGTGTACAAAGTCCTTAATGCTACTCTTAACACAGCCCAGAGTGTGCTCAGTGCCAGGGTCCACTGTGGCACTGTGGCGCTGTGGCACTGTGTCATCTTGGAGGGCACACTGAGCAAGGTGGTCTGCTTTTCATTTAGCGGGACACCCACATGAGAGGGTATCCAGGTGAAATGGACCGTGGCACCAGCACCTTCTAGGGCGTGGATGAGATCAACACACTTATTAACTAGATCACAGTCCATGGTGGGGGAGGTGGATTGAAGGGCGTACAATGCAGCCTGACTGTCAATAAAGAAATATACATTCTTATGGAGAGGCGCCACAATGTGGAGCGCCTCCAGAACAGCATACAGTTCTGCTCTAGTGGAAGACATGGGTGCAGGGAGCCGCCTGGAAACTGGAATGCCCGGCCCGTCCCCAGGCCCCTGGTGGCTAGCAGCTGAAGTGGTGCTGGCCGTGGCAGACACAGGTCTCGAACATAGTGGACGGCGTGAAGAGACTTCCTGAAGCTGATCTGAACACCCACCCAGGTACTTGTGTATATGAACTGTAGGGATGGGAACGTTACTCCCCTTGTTGTATACACTGCTGCAGCAATAAAGCGATCAATCAATCAATCATCAATCAGTGGGCGGTGGAGAGACCTTCCCTTTAGCATGAAATTTTGTTTTACATTCATTAATCACTACTCCCATATGGACACACAACGCTGCCAGTTGTGACAAAGCCTACTGGAGAACCCTGGGACCCTGGGACCTTGGGACCCTGGGTGTGGGGCATTGGAGGAGTATGTCTTCAGTTACCACCACCACTACAGCTGTCACCATCATCATCATCAGCCTGCCAATTATGAAGAAAATATCGCTATTTTGCGAGATATAAGCTAAATGAATGGTCACAAAAAATCACAAAATTATTTATAAGCCACAAAATAAGTAAAACACCCAAATAAAGACCAAATTACACAGTTAAAAACACAGAACCTCCATCACAACCACCACCATCACTATCATCATCGGAAGGAGAAAATGACCATTCTATTCATGAAAAAACTAAATAAAAAGTAACAAAAACACAAAATCACTAATAAACGAGTTACTTCGTTAAAACACAGAAAACTACCACCATCACCACCACCATCATCATCATCAGCCTATCAATTGTAACTTCAGAGAGGAGGAATATTAAACAAAAACTGAATAAAAAATCACGAAAAAATCACAAAATTACTTATAAACCCTCAAAAATAAGCAAAACCCTCAAAATATTAACAAATTACCCCGTTAAAAACACAGAAAACCACCACCACCATCATCATCAGCCTGTCAATAGTAACCTCAAAGAGAAAGAACACTAAACAAAAACTAAATAAAAACTCACAAAAAAATAAAAAAACTACTTATAAAACCCCAAAATAAACAAAACCCTAAAAAATCAACAAATTACCCCGTTGAAAACACAGAAAGACCACCACCACCACCACCATCATCATCATCATCAGCCTGTCAATACTAGCTTTGGAGTAGATATGGCCGCCCTGCCAGACTGTCATTTTACTGATTTTCGCCGCCCAGGGACACTGTAGATGAGTTCCCCGCTGGTCCACGCCGCCATTAGGACACCGGGCACTGGTAGGCAGCTAATGGGCAGGGAATTACTAAGGGAAATGGGGAAAAAAGGGGAATTTAATTAGTCTTTTTGTGTCTAAGGGGAAAATTTGACTGTTTACTACAAATGGGTGAGATTTTGTTGTTTTTCTTCTTTTTTTAAGGTTTTTGTTTAATTTGTCCGTGTGTCTGAGTGTCTGAGTGTCTGTCTGTGTGTCTGAGTGTCTGTGTGTCTGTCTGTCTGTGTGTCTGTCTGTCTTACCCCAAATTAAACGTAATTAATATTATTTTTATTAATTTTCTTGATATTTTCTTTTCTTTCTTTTCTTTCTTTTTTTGTGAAATAATTAAAGAAAGAAAGAAAGGAATAATAGAGAGAGAGAGAGAGAGAGAGATATTAAAGAAAGTAAGAAAAAGAGAGAGAAAGAAAGAAAGTAAGGAAAAGAAAGAGAGAGGATTAAAGAAAGTAAGAAAAGAGAGAGAAGGAAGAAAGATAAATTAAAGAAAGAAAGAAATTAATTAAAGAAAGTAAGAGAGAGAAAAAAAGAAAGAATTTGATTTTTTGTGAATTTAAGAAAGAAAGAAAGTGAAAAAATAAAGAAAGTAAGAAAGGAGACAGAAAGAAAGAAAGAAAGAAGAATTTTTTTTGTTTACTTAGAGAAAGAAAAGAAGAAAGTGAGAAAGAAAGAAAATTAGAGAGAGAGAAAGAAAGAAAATTAGAGAGAGAGAGAGAGAGAGAGAGAGAGAGAGAGAGAAAACATACAAAAAAGAATAACTAAGATTTTTTTTAATTTAAAGAAAGGAAGAAGAAAAAAAATTGAGAAAGAAAGAAAATTAGAGAGAGAGAGAGAGAGAGAATAAAGAAAGATGATAGAAAACAAGAAAATAAGTAAACTGTTTATTTTCTCTATCTAAGAAAGAGAAAAAGAAAGAAAGAAAGAGAAAAAAAGAGATTAGTTTTGTTTCTTGTCAATTTAAGGAGAAAATTGAAATAAACAAAATATTAATAAAGGAAGAAGAAGAAGAAGAAGAAGAGAGACAAGGTTAATGGCCACAGTCTTCACTATTTTAACCCCTTCAGTACATGGACACATTTTTACCTTGAGTTTTGTGTACCATTAGACCATTTTATTGACATTAGCAAGGGTCTATGGAGGTCACAAGATTAATGGTCACAGTCTTCACAATTTTAACCCCTTCAGTACTGGGACACATTTTTACTTTCAGTCTTGTGTACCATTAGACCATTAGGACATTAGCAAGGGTGTATGGAGGTCACAAGATTAATGGCCACAGTCTTCACTATTTTAACCCCTTCAGTACATGGACACATTTTTACCTTGAGTTTTGTGTACCATTAGACCATTTTATTGACATTAGCAAGGGTCTATGGAGGTCACAAGATTAATGGCCACAGTCTTCACTATTTTAACCCCTTCAGTACTGGGACACATTTTTACCTTGAGTTTTGTGTACCATTAGACCATTTTACTAACATTAGCAAGGGTCTATGGAGGTGACAAGATTAATGGCCACAGTCTTCACTATTTTAACCCTTCCCATTAAAAGTCTACGGCATTTTCATTACAAGTTTCCTAATTTTAGTCATTTTGGGAATTCTTTACAATACATCCGCCCTCTAGTCTCTATCCACACCCCCCTAACCCCTCCAGCAAGCTTGGGGGCCTGTGGGGAATCGGGGGTTTTGGGGGGGCAGCCAAAATACGGGAAATATGAGGTCCGGAAAAATCTAAGGACAAAAACCGCCATTTTCATGAAAAAAAATTGATACATTAAAAAATTCAAGAATAATTTTCACAGCAATTATCCCTTCCTTGGGGCCTGGGGGGAATCGGGGGTTTTAGGGGGGGAGGCATATTGGAGTGATATATGACTTTGAAAAATCTAGGGAAATTTCCCCTAATGTTTGAAAATATCCCTAAATATAGGGAAGTTTTACATAACCCTCCCCTCCCCCTGCAACACTAACCTAACCCTGACATAAACCTAACCTAGCGTATCCTTGCTTTGGGGCAGCTTCCTCCACACCCCCCACACCAGTTCTGTTGTAGCTTGCCACAATATGCCATACCTGTACCAATCCCCTCCTCACAACACCTGAATGAAGGGATGGAGGTCCCGGCTGGTCCTCTTCTCCACTGTACACTGACTTGCATCCCAGGAGCGATGATTTCCCACTAATCAAATTGGCAACCTTTACAACTAGTGTCCCTGGTGGCCACGGCTCAACTGCACACACAGATCTCCGTGCACCTGTCTGTCCAGCTGTGCCCCGCCTAGAAATACATATAGCACATTCCCATTGGCGCAGCTTGTGGTGTTAAGAGGTGGTGGCACTACAGACACAATAAGGATCCTATTCACCAGTTACCCACAAACCCAGGGTGTGAACAACAGACAGTCTCTTCCTGTTACCCACAAACCCCAGCTAGAAACAAATGCAAGTCAGTGCACTGCTCATTTCCGAGTGTGGTGGAGCTCCGTGGCTTGTTGTTGGCGGCATCAACGTCACGAAACTTGTAATGAAAATGCCGTACACTTTTTAATGGGAATATTTCCATTTTACGCAAAAAATACGCATTTCATGTACCCCACGCAAAACCCCCCATTCCCACCTGTCCCCATGCTTGTTGGGGGGTGGAGGGGGGAGTATGGGCAGAAACTAGAATTTTACCGACCATTTTATTGACATTAGCAAGGGTCTATGGAGGTCACAAGATTAATGGCCACAGTCTTCACTATTTTAACCCCCCACATGAGTTTCTGAAGCTGTGGAAAGTCACCAAATAGTCACCACAAGGCCATTAATCTTGTGACCTCCATACATCCATCTAATGTCAATAAAATGGTCTAATGGTACACAAAACTCAAGGTAAAAATGTGTCCCAGTACTGAAGGGGTTAAAATAGTGAAGACTGTGGCCATTAATCTTGTGACCTCCATAGACCCTTGCTAATGTCAATAAAATGGTCTAATGGCACACAAAACTCAAGGTAAAAATGTGCCCCAGTACTGAAGCGGTTAACATGAAGAACAATATCATAAATACAACGATTTTTATTGAGTGACTGAACGAAAGCATTGATCTTGAACACATTAATGGCATTTGGAATTCCCGCCACCCTGTCACATTTGGTTCACCTGGGCACAGTGCCAGTACAGTACTGCTCATGGACTTGAGAGATGAATAGCCTCTAAGTGCTTTTGAGGTGCCAGTGATATAGCCAAACTCATTCTCCTCCCGTGGTACTCTGTCATATGCTTGTTCGGAATTCATGCTTGATTGGTGTGTGTTAAATTGACGTGTTTTTTTGCGAATACGTGACTGAAAAGATATTGTAATGAATTGAATTGCAAGTTTGTTTGATTTCAGTTCTGAAATACGCAATGTCTCTTGGAACGCCTCTCTCTCTCTCTCTCTCTCTCTCTCTTTCTCTTTCTCTTTCTCTCTCTCTCTCTCTCTCTCTCTCTCTCTCTCTCTCTCTCTCTCTCTCTCTCTCTCTCTCTCTCTCTCTCTCTCTCTCTCTCTCAGGTAGATTAATTAAGTTTGTTGTTATCTTCTTCCTCCTCCTCCTCCTCCTCCTTCATCTTCTCTCCTCCTCCTCCTTTTTCATTTTTCTTCTCCTCCTCCTCTTTCTCCTCCTTCATCTTCTCCTCCTCCTCCTCTTTTTCAAGTTTCATCTCCTTCTCTTCCTCCTCTTTCTTCTTCTTCTTCTTCTTCTTCTTCTTCTTCTTCTTCTTCTTCTTCTTCTTCTTCTTCTTCTTCTTCTTCTTCTTCTTCTTCTTCTTCTTCTTCTTTTGCCTCCTCCTTGTCCTCCTCCTCTTTTTAATTTTTTCATCTCCTCCTCCTCCTCCTCCTCCTCCTGTGTTGTGTGCTACCTGTGTGCATGCCCCTTGTGTACCATGTGTGTCCCAGCCTGCTACTAAAAATATCTCTCTCAACACATTGCAAGAGTTCACCAGTACTCTCAGTCCTTCACCACTATTCTGTCCACCTCCCTCATGCAAGAGTTCACCAGTACTCTCAGTCCTTCACCACTATTCTGTCCACCTCCCTCATGCAAGAGTTCACCAGTACTCTCAATCCTTCACCACTATTCTGTCCACCTCCCTCATGCAAGAGTTCACCAGTACTCTCAATCCTTCACCACTATTCTGTCCACCTCCCTCATGCAAGAGTTCACCAGTACTCTCAATCCTTCACCACTATTCTGTCCACCTCCCTCATGCAAGAGTTCACCAGTACTCTCAATCCTTCACCACTATTCTGTCCACCTCCCTCATGCAAGAGTTCACCAGTACTCTCAGTCCTTCACCACTATTCTGTCCACCTCCCTCATGCAAGAGTTCACCAGTACTCTCAATCCTTCACCACTATTCTGTCCACCTCCCTCATGCAAGAGTTCACCAGTACTCTCAATCCTTCACCACTATTCTGTCCACGTCTAATGCAAGAGTTCACCAGTACTGTTACACTGCATTCTGATGGGTTTAGAGAGAGAGATCTGATGTCACTCAATAGGGCAAGAACGAGTCACTGTGGCATATACTCTCACATCTATAGATTGCTGTGACAGAAATGAAGTGCTTGGCCTCACAGCAACACAAACTAATAGGTGCGCTCAGCTGAAAATTAGGCGTTTCACATGTCACTGGAGAGTCTCGGTGGAAATTGTTAAGTGTGATAATTGACATGGAAAGTGTTGCAATGTCTCAGATTTGTGTACACTGGGCGGAGAAGAGCGTATGTCGGCAACTTTGCATCTAGAATTGTTTTTTTTTTCACTTCAAGAAAGGAAAAAGGAAAAGAAGTTGAGAAAGAAAGAAAATTGAAGAGAGAAAAATAGAGAAAGAGATGATAGGTGCAGGAACTCTGATAATATTTTTTTAGTGGCGTATTAGCAAAAAAACAGTCAATTCAACACACGTAAATCAAGAGTTGCCAGTATGGGGTGTCAGTGAGGTGAAAATGCAGCAGGTCAGCATGAATAAGACACTACATGCTATAAAGAAAATGAGGTTTGAAAAATATAGAGGCATTTTTGTGCGTGGGAGTTTAAGCTTTCATAAATTATCAGTACCAAATTAACACATTTGAAAATATACAATTACAAGGAAGAATTTAGCTCAATACTGGACATTTAGTATATAGGATGAATTAATTTGATTTTTTGCGTTTAGACATGCTAAATATAATCAAATGTTTGGTGTATGTGAGTTTTTTTGGGGTGAATTAAATTATGTGGAAAAAAAGTTACGGATTTGATTATTTTTGTGTTTTTTGTGTTTTATTTTTTTTGTTAATATAAGTGTTTTTTTAATTACCTCCTCGGCCAGCATCAATAAAACGTTATATGGTGAAATAAATGAAAAAAAAAAGGCTTCAAAAAATATATAGATGTTTTTCGTGTGTATGGGAGCAAATGTACACACAACACATCCCCTTAGCACATCCCCTTAACACATCCCCTTAACACATCCCCTTAACACATTAAAATTATATATATAAAAAAATGAGTTTGTTTTGTAATCTTTAAAAAATGTAATTGTGTGATTTGTGATTACTTTAAATATAATCTGCTTTGTTTGTGATAGAGAAGTAATTAAGAAAAGCTTGAAAATTGTTACTTAGATTATTTACAAGGAGGAGGAGGAGGAGGAGGAGGAGGAGGAGGAGGAGGAGGAGGAGGAAAAAAAAAAATAGAAGAAGAAGAAGAAGAAAGAGAAGGAGATAGAAAAAATAGGAAAGAGGAGGAGGAGGAAGAGAAAATGAAGGAGAAGGAGGAGGATAAGAGGAAGATGAAGGAGGAGGAGGAGGAGGAAGTGAAGAAGAAGAAGGAGGAGGAGGAGGAGGAGGAGGAGGAGGAGGAGGAGGAGGAGGAAAAAGAAGATGAAAACAACAAACTTAATTAATCTACCTGCATTTCTTAATTAGAGAGAGAGAGAGAGAGAGAGAGAGAGAGAGAGAGAGAGAGAGAGAGAGAGAGAGAGAGAGAGAGAGAATATCACCCTTACCCCAATACTAACCTAATTAATTTTCTCTCCCTCCTACTCACCCCCCTAACCCCCCGCTCCTCCACCTCTTCCTCCTCCTCCTCTTCTTCCACCCCCCCCCCAGGAGCATGATATGGGAGGATGCTACTCTAAGAAGGCCACAAAAGCTGCCCTGAAGAAGAAACAGCATCAACGTATGGAGCGAAGGCCAGCAAAGGTGTGTTTTGAGTGACCCGTTTTTTACTTTTGCTCTATGCCCTTAAATGGAGGAGTTCGGGGTTAAGACTTTCAGGGTAGGTTAAGTGGGGTGAGGTGTGGGTGGTGTGGTGGTTTGGGTGTGTTTGAATGACCCGTTTTGAAGTTTTGCTGTATGGGTTTTTAAGTGGAGATTTGGGAGTTCAGGTTAGGTTTCAGTTGGTTGGTCAGTCAGTCAGTCAGTCAATCTCTCTCTCTCTCTCTCTCTCTCTCTCTCTCTCTCTCTCTCTCTCTCTCTCTCTCTCTCTCTCTCTCTCTCTCTCTCTCTCTCTCTCTCTCTCTCTCTCTCTCTTTACCTTGAGTTTTGTGTACCATTAGACCATTTTATTGACATTAGCAAGGGTGTATGGAGGTCACAAGATTAATGGCCACAGTCTTCACTATTTTAACCCCTTCAGTACTGGGACACATTTTTACCTTGAGTTTTGTGTACCATTAGACCATTTTATTGACATTAGCAAGGGTCTATGGAGGTCACAAGATTAATGGCCACAGTCTTCACTATTTTAACCCCCACATGAGTTTCTGAAGCTGTGGAAAGTCACCAAATAGTCACCACAGGGAATATGGAGACTCATGTTCTTTAGGGCATTTGAAGACAGGAATATGTATTTTGAAGAGATTTTGAGACAGTTTAGCATATTTTGAAGGCATTTTGAGACAGTTTAGCATATTTTGAAGGCATTTTGAGACAGTTTAGCATATTTTGAAGGCATTTTGAGACAGTTTAGCATATTTTGAAGGCATTTTGAGACAGTTTAGCATATTTTGAAGGCATTTTGAGACAGTTTAGCATATTTTGAAGGCATTTTGAGACAGTTTGGGATATTTTGAAGGCATTTTGAGACAGTTTAGCATATTTTGAAGGCATTTTGAGACAGTTTAGCATATTTTGAAGACATTTTGAGACAGTTTGGCATATTTTGAAGGCATTTTGAGACAGTTTAGCATATTTTGAAGGTATTTTGAGACAGTTTAGCATATTTTGAAGGCATTTTGAGATATTTGGCATATTATGAAAGCATTTTGAGACAGTTTAGCATATTTTGAAGGTATTTTGAGACAGTTTAGCATATTTTGAAGGCATTTTGAGACAGTTTAGCATATTTTGAAGGTATTTTGAGACAGTTTAGCATATTTTGAAGGTATTTTGAGACAGGTTAGCATATTTTGAAGGCATTTTGAGACAGTTTGACATATTTTGAAGGCATTTTGAGACTTTGACATATTTTGAAGGCATTTTGAGACAGTTTAGCATATTTTGAAGGCATTTTGAGACAGTTTGACATATTTTGAAGACATTTTGAGACAGTTTGGCATATTTTGAAGGTATTTTGAGACAGTTTGACATATTTTGAAGGCATTTTGAGACAATTTGGCATATTTGAAGACATTTGAGACAGTTTGACATATTTTGAAGGCATTTTGAGACAATTAGGCATATTTTGAAGGCATTTTGAGACCGTTTGGAATATTTTGAAGGCATTTTGAGACAGTTTAGCATATTTTGAAGGTATTTTGAGACAGTTTGGCATATTTTGAAGGCATTATGAGACAGTGTGTGTGTGTGTGTGTTTGTGGGTGTGTTTGTGGGTGTTTTGAGTGTGTTTGGTGATGTGAGTGCATTTGGGGTGTTTTGAGTGTGTTTGTGGTTTTTGAGTGCGTTTGGGGTGTTTTGAGTGCGTTTGGGGTGTTAATGAGTGTGTTTACGGATGTTATGGGTGTGTTTTGGGTGTTTTGAGTGTGTTTACGGATGTTATGAGTGTGTTTGGGGTGTTTTGAGTGTTTAGAGATGTTATGAGTGTGTTTGGGATGTTATGAGTGTGTTTGGGGGTGTTTTGAGTATGTTTTGGGTGTTTTGAGTGTGTTTACGAATGTTATGAGTGTGTTTGGGGTGTTTTGAGTGCGTTTGGGGTGTTTTGAGTGTGTTAGGGATGTTATGAGTGTGTTAGGGATGTTTTGAGTGCATTTTTGGTGTTTCGAGTGTGTTTGTGGATGTTTTGAGTGTGTTCACGGATGTTATGAGTGTGTTTGGGGTGTTTTGAGTGCGTTTTGGGTGTTATGAGTGTTTGTGGATGTTATGAGAGCGTTTGGGGTGTTTTGAGTGTGTTTGGGATGTTATGAGTGTGTTTGTGGATGTTTTGAGTGCGTTTTGGGTGTTTTGAGTGTGTTTACGGATGTTATGAGTGTGTTTGTGGTGTTTTGAGTGCGTTTTGGGTGTTTTGAGTGTGTTTAGGGATGTTTTGAGTGTGTTAGGGATGTTTTGAGTGTGTTTTGGGTGTTTTGAGTGTGTTTACGGATGTTATGAGTGTGTTTGGGGTGTTTTGAGTGTGTTTATGGATGTTATGAGTGTGTTAGGGATGTTATGAGTGCGTTTTTGGTGTTTTGAGTGTGTTCACGGATGTTATGAGTGTGTTTGTGGTGTTTTGAGTGCGTTTTGGGTGTTTTGAGTGTGTTTAGGGATGTTTTGAGTGTGTTAGGGATGTTTTGAGTGTGTTTTGGGTGTTTTGAGTGTGTTTATGGATGTTTTGAGTGTGTTAGGGATGTTATGAGTGCGTTTGGGGATGTTTTGAGTGTAGCATAGAGGACAAGAGATATATTGGTGGTGTCCCGTGTCCATATCTACACAAATGCAGCTTTTCTTTGAGTATATTGGCTGTCCTCACTTCAAAGCCTCTCATTTGAACTGCTCCACACCTCCACACACCTCTAGGCACACCTGACTTGTTACCTCCTGCTGGTGTTGACTCTGCATTTCTCTCCGTGTCCTCTTGTGTCTCTTGTCCCAGATTAGGAAGTCTTCTCTGTCTCATTTGTCCTGTTCATTCATTGCTCTGTGGCTCTGTTCTCTCTCCTTGAATGTTTTCCAAGGCCACAGAGATGATTTGGGGATTTATCAAGGGTGTTTCTTCAGTTCAGGGTGTTGAAATTTTGTCACTCTGCCTCTAGAACTGTAAAAACACCTTAAGATATTTGTGTAAGTTTAAATAAAGCTTTTTGTAATTGTGGACGTGAAAAGCAGGAGTGTTTGGGTATACAAGTCTGTCTCCTCTCTCCTCTGTTCCAAGGCTGTAAGGTGTTCAATTCACAGCCTTTCCTGTTGTGGCACTCTTAAACTTGAGGATCTCTTAGTGGCAACCCTTCCTTTCTCTGTTCTAAGGCTGTAAGACACAATATTCACAGCCTTTCTTGTTGTGGCACTCTTAAACTTGAGGGAAAGCATTGTGGCAGCCCTTCCCTTCCCTGTATTGCCAGCCCTTCCTCATATGACCCTTAAACTTGAGGAAATCTTAGTGGCAACCCTTCTCTTCTCCGTTCCAAGACTGAAAGACACAATATTCACAGCCTTTCCTGTTGTGGCACTCTTAAACTTTGTGGCAGCCCTCTGTGGTGTGTTCCCTACGTGGGGTCTTCATCTGAGTGGCCTTGGTGTTGTTCTGTATGCTGCCTCTGAGG
>NC_059256.1:11622691-11627691 GCF_017591435.1 Portunus trituberculatus | reverse complement strand
CCCTTTAATCCTACTTATAAAGGGTTGAATTCTATTTAGTGCGTGTGAATCTATTTAAAAACACTTGGATTTCAATTAAGTGGTGTTGAAAAGTAGTGTGTGTGTGTGTGTGTGTGTCACGTGGTGGTGTGTGTGATACCTGTGCTTCTGTGTCTCTCTCTCTCTGTCTCTCCTTCCTTCTCTCTGTTTCCTTTCCTTCCCTCCTTCCTTCCTTCCTTCCTTCCTTCCTTCCTTCCTTCCTTCCTTCCTTCCTTCCTTCCTTCCTTCCTTCCTTCCTTACCCACAATGCCAGTTTATAGAGACAGACCACCTCGGAGCGAACCTGGCCGTGGGTACCCAAAACTCACAAACTGGGCAAAAATATCAAAATATACCCACAAAAACACAAATTGGTCACCCCGTAGCCCCGTCCCAGCCTCCGCCACCCCCGCCACCCCCGCCTCACACCCACACGCACACGCACACGCACTCAAACGCACTCAAAACACGGTAGAAACACGATCAGCGGGGTTAAAAGACAAGGGAATTAATTTGAAAGTTGTGATTTGCACGCAAAATATAGAAGAAATGCACGCAATTGATCTTAGCCGCACGCAATTTCATGATAACACACTCGAATGCACTCAAAACGGTCGTACAGACGCATACACACACACAAATATACCCAATCGGTATCAAAGCATGCATACACACACTCACACACCTAAACGCACTCAAAACACACTCAAACACGCAATCACACCCAAACGCACTCAAAACACACAAATGCACACAAATACACACGGAAACACACCCAATGGCACTCAAAACACACAAATGCACGCAAATACACTCAAACGCAGTCAAAACACTCATACACACTCAAACACACACGCAAACACACTCAGTCGAACTCAAAACACACATACACACGCACACACACTCAAACGCACTCAAAACACTCACTCAAATACACCCCCAAACACACCCAAACGCACTCAAAACATACTAACACACGCAAACACACCCCCAAACACACCTAAACGCACTCATAACACACTTACACTCGCAAACACACCCAAACGCACTCCAAACACACAAACACACGCAAACACACCCCCAAACACACCCAAACGCACTCAGAACACGCAAACACACGCAAATACACCCAAACGCACTCAAAACACACAAACACACGCAAACACACCCCCAAACACACCCAAACGCACTCAAAACACACAAACACACGCAAACACACCCAAACGCACTCAAAACACGGAAACAACACCATTTAGAGATCGTGGTGGTGGTGGTGGTGGTGGTGGTGTTGCCGACAACCACCATCACCACCACGATAAGATTGTTGTTGTCAATAGTTCAAAGTTACTATCAGATTATCGGAAAGTTGTTGATAGCCCCTCCTCCTCCTCCTCCTCCTCCTCCTCCTCCTCCTCCTCCTCCTCCTCCTCCTCTTCCATCTCCTCCTCCTCCTCTTCCTCTTCTAAATCACGTATCATCTCTAAACTACTGTTAAATATCCCCTCCTCCTCCTCCTCCTCCTCCTCCTCCTCCTCTTCACACCACCACCACCACCACCACACAAAGCCCAGTCTTCCCCTGCCCTCGCTCGCACGCGCACACGCACACGCACCCACCTGTTCTCTTGACCCACAATCCTTCAGTGGGTCTCAAATTGTGGCCTTGAAATCTAAGTCACGTAATCTAGATGAGAGAAATGTGATTGTTTTTGGTGAAATGGAGCGAACTATTGAGACTATTAGTGGTTTGATGCAGTGTAGTGGTGTGTCGGAGGGTCATGCTACTTGTGACCTCCCTCAAGATGCCCCAGGTCAAGCGAGGTCACAGGAAATAGAGGTCAAAGCTGGTTCTCATATTCCAAAACGCGTCAAAAATTATGGAAATATTGTGAAAAGTGCTTATATTTCTGAAACTATCGCTCACCAAGATAGTTCAGCGGATAGTACAGATGCATGTGACCTTGATAGTACCAGTGACCACCCTCAAGCACCCCTAGGTCAAGCGAGGTCACAGGAAACAAGACTTGAAATACCGCCACACGTCACCAAGATTTCTGAAAACCTTAATAAAAACACCAATAGCAACCAAACTATCGCTCACCAAGATAGTTCAGCGGATAGTACAGATGCATGTGACCTTGATAGTACCAGTGACCACCCTCAAACAGCTCTAGGTCAAGCGAGGTCACAGAAAACGGGGGTCAAAATAACTTCAAATCTTTCCTTACTTCGTCAATCAACTTACATAATATTGAATGAGGAAGGACTGAGTGAAGGGGTGAGGGGGGCTGAGCAGGGGGGGAGAGGCGCCCCCTGCAGCCCCCCAGTTACCCACAAGCCCCCTGTTCAAAGGGTAAAGGTAATTTTTGCGGGTTTGAATACGGGGGGACGTGTGTGTGTGTGTGTGTGTGTGTGTGTGTGTGTTTCATTTAAAGGGTTTTGTTGATATACCTCCTCCTCCTCCTCCTCCTCCTCCTCCTCCTCCTCCTCCTCCTCCTCCTCCTCCTCTTGGTTTATACAAGTATCTATTCAGAGTGTGTGTGTGTGTGTGTGTGTGTGTGTGTGTGTGTGTGTGTGTGTTGAATCATTCTCCTCTTCTTTCACATCTCTCTCTCTCTCTCTCTCTCTCTCTCTCTCTCTCTCTCTCTCTCTCTCTCTCTCTCAACAAAGAGGTGCTAATAGGTATGCATTCATGTTGAGAGAGAGAGAGAGAGAGAGAGAGAGAGAGAGAGAGAGAGAGAGAGAGACAGACAGACAGACAGACAGACAGATTTTCCTTTTTTCGTTCTTATATCATATTTTATTGTTATTATTATTATTATTATTATTATTATTATTATTATTATTATTATTATTATTATTATTATTATTATTATTACTACTACTACTACTACTACTACTACTACTACTACTACTACTACTACTACTACTACTACTACTACTACTATCTCTCTCTCTCTCTCTCTCTCTCTCTCTCTCTCTCTCTCTCTCTGAACAAAAAGAAAACGGAAGAAAACGGAGATTTGAACCGCAAACTAACGTAAACTGTCCATTTCAGAGTCACCGTGGGAGGGATTCAAAGAAAACGGGAGGAGGAGGTGGTGGAGGAGGAGGTGGAGGTGGAGGAGGTGGAGGAGGAGGAGGAGGAAGCACTGGATCCCTTGAGACTCCTCCACACCCTCACACGAAGGGGAGACTTCTGAAAATAGGAGATTTGAAGAAGAAAACTACTACTACTACTACTACTACTGCTACTACTGCTGCTACTACTGCTACTACTGCTTCACCTGCTGCTACTGCTGGGCTTGTCACGCCGGTCAGCAGGTGAGGGGTGTTGTTGTTGTTGTTGTTGTTGTTTTCCTTTTTCTCCTCCTCCTCCTCCTCCTCCTCCTCCTCCTCCTCCTCCTCCTCCTCCTCCTCCTCCTCCTCCTTCTTAGAAAGTAACAACATAATAAACGAATCACAACATGGATTTAGAAACAAGCGGTCATGTCTAACAAATTTACTTGACTTTTTCCATGATATATATAATTTGTATGACAACACTAGAGCGGTTGATGTCATATATCTTGACTTCCAAAAGGCTTTTGACAAAGTGCCACATAAACGTCTTACCAACAAAGTAAAAGCGCATGGTATAACTGGTGACATTGCAGCGTGGATCGAGGATTGGTTGTCTGATCGTAAACAGCGAGTTGTGATCAATGGTAAATCTTCAGAATGGATTAACGTAAGCAGTGGCGTTCCTCAAGGATCAGTTCTGGGACCTATTCTTTTATTATATATATTAACGACATTGATGAAAGAATAAATTGTAAGCTCTCAAAATTCGCAGATGACACAAAATTGCAAACAGAGTAGACTCAGAAAGCCAAAGACAACTTTTGCAAAAAGATTTAGATACTCTCATCGAATGGTCAAACAAGTGGCAAATGAAATTCAATATAGATAAATGCCACGTTTTACACATAGGAAATCAAAATCCTCAGGCGACATACAAGATGAATGATATCCCAATGACGAGTGTGGACAAAGAAAAAGATCTTGGTGTCATTGTTTCAGCAGACCTCAAGCCTAGCAAACACTGTACTGAAGTCGTCAAAACTGCGAATAAATTAGTTGGTTTCATTGGACGATCTTTCACTTTCAAGTCTGAAAAAATAATATTAACATTATATAACTCACTCGTCCGTCCACATCTCGAATACAATGTTCAGTTTTGGTCACCGTATTACAAAAAAGATATTGAAAAATTAGAAAAATACAACGCAGATTAACAAAATGATCCCAAGGTTGCGGAACAAATCCTACGAGGAACGCCTAAAGGAATTAAATTTATTTTCTCTTGAGAAACGGAGAGTAAGAGGCGACCTTATCATGCTTTTCAAAATTTTTAATGGGTTTGCAAATATGAATATTCAAAAATACGTATCAGTCGACCAGTCAAATGTCACCAGAAGCAATGGTTTCAAAATTGTTGGTAAGCGTTTTGTAACAAATGAAGTCAAACACTTTTTCTTTAATCGCATAGTCAATATATGGAATGGTCTGCCATCAAATGTTGTCAACTCAGGTACTATCGAAACGTTCAAAGTTCGCCTCGATAAATACTTTGAATGTAATCCCCGGTTGTCGCTATTCATTTCCGAATAATTTGCGCTTTTTCTTTTATCTCCCGGGCCTCTGATCGTGAATTAAATTGCCCGTTAGTTTAAATTACTCTCACCCTCCATACATGACACAGATAGCCCGGAGTGAACGGTCACTACTTTTACTCTCGATCTGTGAAGGGCTGTGGATAGTCAAGAGCCCTGACAGTAGGTGACCATCATCGGGATTTAAGGTACCAGGGTCACCGCTGCAGGGGGTAACCATACAGTGTGCGGCGCCCTTTAAAGGGAAGTGCACTTTTACAGTGGTTGTACGGAGCTGGGGCCTGATTGACTGCTGCCTCTCTTGAAAGCGCCAGGCAAGGCTGCCGCA
>NC_059256.1:11587691-11612691 GCF_017591435.1 Portunus trituberculatus | reverse complement strand
CATACGATCACTCACGATTCCCACACGATCACTCACGATTTCCTCACGATTCCCACACGATCACTCACGATTCCTCACGATCACGATTCCTCACTCACGATTTCCTCACGATTCCCACACGATCACTCACGATTTCCTCACGATCACTCACGATTCCCTCAATTACTCACGATTTCCTCACGATCACTCACGATTTCCTCACGATTCCCACACGATCACTCACGATTCCCTCAATTACTCACGATTTCCTCACGATCACTCACGATTCCACACGATCACTCACGATTTTCCTCACGATTCCCACACGATTCCCCCACGATCACTCACGATTCCCACACGATCATTCACGATTCCCACACGATCATTCACGATTCCCCCACGATTGCCTCACGACTTACTCACGATTTACTCACCTAGATACGATGAGGAAGTAATGAGTCCAGACGCGAGTGAAATATTCAGCGAGTGGACAGCAATGATGGCGGAAATGGGTGGCAGTGAGAGGTGAGTGAGAGTGAGTGAGAGAGTGAGAGAGAGTGAGTAATTTGTTTTTCTTTAAATTTCAGCCTTTTCTAACTTTCTTAATCTTACTCATCCTCATCGAGAGAGAGAGAGAGAGAGAGAGAGAGAGAGAGAGAGAGAGGTGATATGGAAGGAACAGCAGGAGGAGGAGGAGGCGGAAGAGAAGAGGAGGAGGAGGAGGAGGAGGAGAAGAAGAAGAGAAGAAGAAGAAGAAGAAGAAGAAGAAGAAGAAGAAGAAGAGGAAGAGAAGTTACGTTAGGTTACTCCTCCTCCTCCTCCTCCTCCTCCTCCTCCTCCTCCTCCTCCTCCTCCTCCTCCTCCTCCTCCTCCTGTGTGTGTGTGTGTGTGTGTGTGTGTGTGTGTGTGTGTGTGTGTGTGTGTGTGTGTGTGTGTGTGTGTGTGTGTGTGTGTGTGGCGTCAGTTGTACATTAGCAGTGGTGGTGTGTGCACGTACTATTACTTCCTCCGTGTGTGCGTGTGTGCGTGTGTGTGTGTGTGTTTACGTTTTCTACAGTGTACGTTTCTCAAGCTATGTGCGTTTTTATGTGTGTGTGTTTGTGTGTACGTGAAGTTTCAAATCATGTGTGTGTTTTGTAGTGATGGAAAAGTGTGTGTGTGTGTGTGTGTGTGTGTGTGTGTGTGTGTGTGTGTGTGTGTGTGTGTGTGTGTGTGTGTGTGTGTGTGTGTGTGTGAGTCAGTGTTCATGTGCGGAACGTTAGCTGTGTGTATGTACAGGATGCGCGCACACACACACACACACACACACACACACACACACACACACACACACACACACTTGTGGTTTATATACGTGTCTTTTAGAAGTAGTAGTAGTAGTAGTAATAGTAATGCCGCTACTACTACTACTGCTGCTACTACTACTACTACTACTACTACTACTACTACTACTACTACTACTACTACTACTACTACTTCTAAAGAAAACATTATTATTATTATTATGTGTGTGTGTGTGTGTGTGTGTGTGTGTGTGTGTGTGTGTGTGTGTGTGTGTGTGTGTGTGTACTACTTAAGTTTGGTTGAGGCCAAGGCTTAGAGAGAGAGAGAGAGAGAGAGAGAGAGAGAGAGAGAGAGAGAGAGAGAGAGAGAGAGAGAGTTACCTTGAAAAAATAGTTGAAGGAAATGGCAGGATGATGAGAGAGAGAGAGAGAGAGAGAGAGAGAGAGAGAGAGAGAGAGAGAGAGAGAGAGAATGTCATAATCTTTGTTTTGCTCTCTCTCTCTCTCTCTCTCTCTCTCTCTCTCATAGGCAGAGGGGGATTTAAAGAAGCCATAGAGAGAGAGAGAGAGAGAGAGAGAGAGTCTGTCTGTCTGTCTGTGTGTCTGTCAATGAGGTCACGTGACGAGGCAGGGGCGAGAAGCGGACCAATCACAGCCTTCCTTCGATATTCTTAGCCAATCAGCGCGTCTCCTTCTGGTGGTGATGGTGGTGGTACTGTGCTTGAGGTGCCGCTTAGTAAATATTGCAAACATTTATTTATTTATTTTAAGTTCGTTTCATTTATTTTCGTTTTTCTTTATTTATTTCGTATTTTCTCAATTTTTCGGTCAGATTCGTATTAATTTCGTAATATTGAAGTGATTTTTCATTTTTTTTCCACTATTTTCTTATTTTTTCGTGTCAGAATTAATATATCTTAATTTTCCGCCTCTTTTTCATAATATTTAGTTCAGTGTCTTTAAAAATTCCACTGATTATCGCTCACTTTTCATTTATTCCCCATAGTTATTTACATTTTTCCAGTTATCTTGACCCATTTTCTTTACACCGCGTTTAGTATTACAATATTTCCCTTTAAATTTCGCTCACATTTCTCTATTTGTTCCTTGATTTCATTGGCTATCGTGAAAATTCCTTTGTTTATCGTCCAGCTACCACCACCACCACCACCACCACCAATAATAATAATAATAATAATAATAATAGAAAACGGACTTAACCAAAAAATTTAAAGGTTAACTCGTGAAAATTAATGAAGGAGGAAGAGGAGGAGGAGGAGGAGGAGGAGGAGGAGGAGGAGGAGGAGGAGGAGGAGGAGGAGGAGGAGGAGGAGGAGGAGGAGGAAAGGAAGAAGCCAATTAAATTCACACTTATCAAGGTTGTAAGCGAACGCACGAACGAACAGAGAGAGAGAGAGAGAGAGAGAGAGAGAGAAAGCTAGCAATTACATTAACATTTTTTCAAGGCTCTCAGTAAATGTAATGAGAGAGAGAGAGAGAGAGAGAGAGAGAGAGAGAGAGAGAGAGAGAGAGAGAGAGAGAGGCGTTCCCAAGGCTTGTGTTAGGAACCTACTGACTTTTCGAGATTGAGAGAGAGAGAGAGAGAGAGAGAGAGAGAGAGAGAGAGAGAGAGAGAGAGAGAGAGTAACCCAGAATATTCTAATTGATACAGAAATAGAAAAAAAGAGGAAAAAATAGAAAATAAAATAAAAACAATGAAAGATTAAAGATAGTGAGAGAGAGATAGAGATTGTGACGTAAGAGAAGAGAGAGAGAGAGAGAGAGAAAGTGATAATAAGAATGAGAGAGAAAAAAAGAAAACGGTAACTAAAGGAATATAAGAGAAAGAGAGAGAGAGAAAGTGAGAAAGTGAGAAAGAAAGAAAAGAGAGAAAATAAGAAAAAAAGAAAAGAATAAATGAAAATAAATACCAATAAATTAGAGAGAGAAATACAAAAGACCAGTGTACGACAATTACCCAGAACCGTACGAGAGTCACGCTAACCCACACACAATTAGAGAAAAAAGAGAAAAAGAAAGAAAAAAAAGAAAGGAAAAAGAATGAAAAAGAAAAGGAAAACAATAACGAGAAAATAAACCAAAGATATCGCACCTTGAAAAATAAAATAGATAAGATAATCAGTCAATCTCGACAAAATAGAAACTGGAGTACGATAATTGTCAAACGGTACGAGGGCTCCCAGCTAAGCCCACACAGTAGAAAGGAAAGGAAAAGAGATAGAAAAAAGAAAAGAAAAGAATTAACAAAAGAAAAACAATAACAAAAATAAATAAACCAAATCACACCTTAAAACAATAAAATAGATATATTAACAATCAATGTCGACAAAATAGGAACTGGAGTACGATAATTACCAAACCGTACGAGGCTTCCAAGCTAACCCAACACAATTACAGAAAATAAAAGAAATGAAAAACAATAACATAAAAATAAACAAAACACTCATAAAATAAAACCAAATCAAACTCGACAAAATAGGAACTTGGAGTACGATAATTGCCAGAGCGTACGAGGGTTCCAAGCTAAGCCCCGCCCCCTGCCAGGCCACCACGGACCGTCAATGTGGTGCCCGGGGTTAATTTCCGTGCCATACCTGTGTTGTGCCCCGGCCATGAAGGACAGGTGAGTGCTGTGCTGACCTCCGCTGTGTGACCCCCGTGTGGTGAGGCTGTGCTAGAGAGAGAGAGAGAGTACTAGTGGTGTTCTTCAAGGTGTGTATTTGGGTGTCAGCTGTTTTCGTGGAGAGAGAGAGAGAGAGAGAGAGAGAGTCGATTTGAGAAAGTGGTCTAATGATGGATAATGTCAGAGAGAGAGAGAGAGAGAGAGCTGTAATGTTGGTAATCGTGAGGTCTTGTGTACTCTCTCTCTCTCTCTCTCTCTCTCTGAAGGGGGTGGATCTGTTATCTAGCTCTCTCTCTCTCTCTCTCTCTCTCTCTCTCTCTCTCTCTCTCTCTCTCTCTGTGTGTGTGTGTGTGTGTGTGTGCGCTAAGGAGTGGGAGAGATTTCCGGTCAAGAGAGAGAGAGAGAGAGAGAGAGAGACTGCATTCCGTTGCGCCATCTACTGTTTCCTCCCACCCCACCTCTCTCTCTCTCTCTCTCTCTCTCTCTCTCTCTCTCTCTCTCTCTCTCTCTCTCTCTTGTGTGTTGCAAAATATACATCATAACCTGTTAGACGTGTGTGTGTGTGTGTGTGTGTGTGTGTGTGTGTGTGTGTGTGTGTGTGTGTGTCATCTTTCCTCATTACTAGAATTTGCAAACTCACTCCACACACACACACACACACACACACACACACACATATTTAGTCTCTCTCTCTCTCTCTCTCTCTCTCTCTCTCTCTCTCTCGTGGTTAAAGTAGTAGTAGCAGTTGTAGTAGTAGTAACATTACTACTACTGCTGTTGCTGCTACTACTACTACTACTACTACTACTACTACTACTACTACTACTACTACTACTACTACTACTACTACTACTACTACTATTATTATTATTATTATTATTATTATTATTATTATTATTATTACTACTACTACTACTACTACTACTACTACTACTACTACTACTACTATTACTACAGATGCGCGTCACGGGAGGGCAGCAGCAGCAGCAGCGTTGGAGGAGGAGGAGGAGGAGGAGGAAGACTGCAGCGTCCTAGACAAGGTTCTCTCTCCGACCTGGTCACGTCAGATGCGCGCCGCCCCCCTATGGTTCTCCGCCCCCCGCGCCAGGTGAGAGAGAGAGAGAGAGAGAGAGAGAGAGAGAGAGAGAGAGAGAGAGAGACGATTGCTACAGCTGTTATATGTGTGTGTGTGTGTGTGTGTGTGTGTAATTGAGGTTATGTAAGTTACAGCTGTGAGAGAGAGAGAGAGAGAGAGAGAGAGAGAGAGAGAGAGAGAGAGAGAGAGGAAGATAAATATGAAATAAATAGATAAATAAAATACTCTCAGCCAATCAGCGCGTCTCCCTGTGGTGGTGATGGTGGTGGTACTGTGCTCGAGGTGCCGCTTAGTAAATATTGCTTCTATTTATTTTCATTTTTTTGCGTTCGTGTTTCATTTATTTTTATTTATTTTTTGTATTTTTTTTCTATTTCACATTTTTCTTTTTGTTTCGCCTGATTTTGTTTATTTTTCATTAGTTTTCGCTCAGATTCGTATTAATTTCGTAATATTTCAGTTTTTTTTCGCAATTTTCATTTATTTTCGTTAGTTTAATTAATTTTGTTTTTTTTTGCATTTAGTTTCGTCTTTCACTTATTTATTTATTTATTTATTTATTTTGCTGTTTTTATTTATTTATTTATTTATTTATTTACTGAAGACAAAATAATTCTTACCAAAAATAAATAAAAAAATAAGAATTAATAAAAAACGAAAAAAAAATAAATTAGACCATTAAAAATAAATTCAATATACGAAAAATTATAATTGACCCATTGGAACCCATTTTGACCCATTACACCTCCATTTTAACCCATTACCCATTTTTAGCCATTCCATTAAAAAGATAATTTTAACCCATTATTCATTTTTAGCCATTCCATTAAAAAGTGATGATTTTAACCCATTACCCATTTTTAGCCATTCCATTAAAAAGTGATAATTTTAACCCATTACCCATTTTTAACCATTCCATTAAAGAGAGATAATTTTAACCCATTACCCATTTTTAGCCATTCCATTAAAAAGAGATAATTTTAACCCATTACCCATTTTTAGTCATTCCATTAAAAAGAGATAATTTTAACCCATTCCATTTTTTACCTATTTTTAACCCATTTTTACTGATTTTAACCCATTTATACCCATTATTATTTATTTTCAACCCATTTTTACCTATTTTCACCCAGGTTTACTGATTCCTAACCCATTTTAACCCATTTTAACCCATTCTATCAATCTATTTCATGTATTCTGCCCATTCCAGGTCATATTTGCCTATTTTAACCCACACTAACCCATTCAAACCCATTATTACTTTTTTACCCATTCTACCCATTCTAACCCATTCATTACCCATTCAGACCAATTCTAACCTATCCAAATCCATAATATAACCATTTTTACCCATTCTAACCCATTCAAACCCATGATTTACCCATTGTAACCAATTTTCACCATTTAAACCCATTTTCTACCCATTCTAATTCATTCTAACCCATTTTAACCTATTATTTATCCATTATAACCTATTTTAACCCATTCTTACCCATTAGAAACCAAATTTGACTCATTCTTCCTCAGTGTAACCCATTTTCACCATTAAAACCCATTCTAATTCATTCAAACCCATTATTTACCCATTATAACCTACTTTAACCCATTGTAGACCAAATTTTACCCATTCTAATCCATTTTCACCATTTAAACCCATTTTTTACCCATTCTATTTCATTCAAACCCATTATAACCCATTTTACCCATTATAAACCAAATTTGACCTATTCTAATCCATTTTTACCCATTCTAATTCATTCAAACCCATTATTTACCCATTATAACCTATTTTAACCCATTTTCACCCATTATAAGCCAACTTTGACCCATTCTAATTCATTCAAACCCATTATAACCTATTTTAACCCATTATTTACCCATTAACCCATTTTCACCCATTATACCAACTTTGACCCATTCTAATCCATTTTTTGCCCATTCTAATGCATTCAAACCCATTATAACCTATTTTAACCCATTATTTACCCATTTTAACCTATTTCAACCCATTTTCACCCATTATAAGCCAACTTTGACCCATTCTAATCCATTTTTACCCATTCTAATTCATTCAAACCCATTATAACCTATTTTAACCCATTATTTACCCATTTTCACCCATTATAAATCAACTTTGACTCATTCTAATTCATTCAAACCCATTTTAAACCCATTATAACCTATTTTAACCCATTACTTACCCATTTTAACCTACTTCAACCCATTTTCACCCATTATTTACCCATTTTAACCTATTTCAACCCATTTTCACACATTATAAGCCAACTTTGACCCATTCTAATCCATTTTTGCCCATTCTAATGCATTCAAACCCATTATAACCTATTTTAACCCATTATTTACCCATTTTCACCCATTATAAATCAACTTTGACCCATTCTAATTCATTCAAACCCATTTTAAACCCATTATAACCTATTTTAACCCATTACTTACCCATTTTAACCTATTTCAACCCATTCACCCATTATAAATCAAATTTCACCCATTCTTTCACTCTAACCCATTGTGACCCACCCCAGGGCAGCGTGAGTGAGAGTGAGGGCAGCTGTGGCAGTGTGGGCGGGGGGGGCAGTGGCGGAGGGGGGGTGTTCCTGGACCGAACCTCCTACCATTATATGTACCAGGATGTCACCTCCCTTAAGACCATGCTGCTGCGGCTCAGGAGGGTTTTGCAGGCCACCGACACCATTAACCCATTCGACGCTAACCTCAGGGTGAGTCACGGGGGGGGAGGTGTGGTGAGAGAGAGAGAGAGAGAGAGAGAGAGAGAGAGAGAGAGAGTGTGTGTGAGAGAGAGAGAGAGAGAGAGAGGTGTGTGTGTGTGTGTGTGTGTGTGTGTGAGAGAGAGAGAGAGAGAGAGAGAGAGAGAGAGAGAGAGAGAGAGAGAGAGAGTGTGTGTTTTATGGTGTGTGTGTGTGTGTGTGTGTGAGAGAGAGAGAGAGAGAGAGAGAGAGAGAGAGAGAGAGAGAGAGAGAGAGAGAGAGAGAGAGAGAGAGAGAGAGAGAGAGAGAGAAAGAAGAGAGAAAGAGAGAGAGAGAGAGAGAGAGAGAGAGAGAGAGAGAGAGAGAGAGAGAGAGAGAGAGAGAGAGAGAGAGACAGACATAGACACACACACAAACAAACCAAACCTATTTAAATACCCTACCACCACTCTCTCTCTCTCTCTCTCTCTCTCTCTCTAACACATCCTAAAACACACACACATGCACACACACACACACACACTCTCTTCCTCTCAACCCATAAGACACATCATTTCTCTCTCTCTCTCTATCTATCCATCTATCCATCCATCTATCTATCTATCCATCCATCTACCCCACCACTAACTAATCCGTCCGTCCGTGTGTGTGTGTGTCCTCAGAACTCCCTGTACTTAAGTCTGGCGAGCAGTGAGTCACCAGGACTTAATGGTGACAAGGACTGCCTCACACCTTCACCAGCCCAGATCTGCCAGGAGAATGTCGACTTGAGGAGACAGGTGAGAGAGAGAGAGAGAGAGAGAGAGAGAGAGAGAGAGAGAGAGGAGGGGGGGGATGACAAATGCAGAGGAGGAGGAGGAGGAGGAAAAGCAGAGAAGCAGAGAGAGGAAGAGAAGGAAGAGAGAGAGAAGGAGGAGGAAGAAGAGGAGAGAGAGAGAGTGAGAGTTGGGTTTTTTTTCATGGTTTGGCAGGGTGTGGTGGAAGTTATTGGTGTTTTGAAGGGTGTTTTTGTGTTGTGGCAGGGTGTAGTGGAAGTTATTGGTGTTTTGAAGGGTGTTTTTGTGTTTTGGCAGGGTGTAGTGGAAGTTATTGGTGTTTTGAAGGGTGTTTTGTGTTTTGGCAGGGTGTAGTGGAAGTTATTGGTTTTTGAAGGGTGTTTTGTGTTTTGGCAGGGTGTAGTGGAAGTTATTGGTGTTTTGAAGGGTGTTTTGTGTTTTGGCAGGGTGTAGTGGAAGTTATTGGTGTTTTGAAGGGTGTTTTGTGTTTTGGCAGGGTGTAGTGGAAGTTATTGGGGTTTTGAAGGGTGTTTTGTGTTTTGGCAGGGTGTAGTGGAAGTTATTGGTGTTTTGAAGGGTGTTTTGTGTTTTGGCAGGGTGTAGTGGAAGTTATTGGTGTTTTGAAGGGTGTTTTGTGTTTTGGCAGGGTGTAGTTGGCAGGGTGTAGTGGAAGTTATTGGTGTTTTGAAGGGTGTTTTGTGTTTTGGCAGGGTGTAGTGGAAGTTATTGGTGTTTTGAAGGGTGTTTTGTGTTTTGGCAGGGTGTAGTGGAAGTTATTGGTGTTTTGAAGGGTGTTTTGTGTTTTGGCAGGGTGTAGTGGAAGTTATTGGTGTTTTGAAGGGTGTTTTGTGTTTTGGCAGGGTGTAGTGGAAGTTATTGGTGTTTTGAAGGGTGTTTTGTGTTTTGGCAGGGTGTAGTGGAAGTTATTGGTGTTTTGAAGGGTGTTTTGTGTTTTGGCAGGGTGTAGTGGAAGTTATTGGTGTTTTGAAGGGTGTTTTGTGTTTTGGCAGGGTGTAGTGGAAGTTATTGGTGTTTTGAAGGGTGTTTTGTGTTTTGGCAGGGTGTAGTGGAAGTTATTGGTGTTTTGAAGGGTGTTTTGTGTTTTGGCAGGGTGTAGTGGAAGTTATTGGTGTTTTGAAGGGTGTTTTGTGTTTTGGCAGGGTGTAGTGGAAGTTATTGGTGTTTTGAAGGGTGTTTTGTGTTTTGGCAGGGTGTAGTGGAAGTTATTGGTGTTTTGAAGGGTGTTTTGTGTTTTGGCAGGGTGTAGTGGAAGTTATTGGTGTTTTGAAGGGTGTTTTGTGTTTTGGCAGGGTGTAGTGGAAGTCATTGGTGTTTTGAAGGGTGTTTTTGTGTTTTGGCAGGGTGTAGTGGAAGTTATTGGTGTTTTGAAGGGTGTTTTGTGTTTTGGCAGGGTGTAGTGGAAGTTATTGGGGTTTTGAAGGGTGTTTTTGTGTTTTGGCAGGGTGTAGTGGAAGTTATTGGGGTTTTGAAGGGTGTTTTGTGTTTGTGGCATGTAGTGGAAGTCATTGGTGTTTTGAAGGGTGTTTTTGTGTTGTGGCAGGGTGTAGTGGAAGTCATTGGTGTTTTGAAGGGTGTTTTTGTGTTTTGGCAGGGTGTAGTGGAAGTTATTGGGGTTTTGAAGGGTGTTTTTGTGTTTTGGCAGGGTGTAGTGGATGTTATTGAGGTTTTCAAGGGTGTTTTTGTGTTTTGGCAGGGTGTAGTGGAAGTTATTGGGATTTTTAAGGGTGTTTTTGTGGCAGAGTGACAAGATTTCTGCATTGTTAACAGGAGAAACACTCTTTTAAATGGCTCTAGTTGAAGTGACGTGGGTTTTTAAGGGTGTTTTTGTGGTTCTAGAGGCAGAGTGACATGATTTCTCCATTGTTAACAGGAGAAAGACTCTTTTAAATGGCTCTAGTTGAAGTGACGCAGGTTTTTAAGGGTGTTTTTGTGGTTCTAGAGGCAGAGTGACATGATTTCTCCATTGTTAACAGGAGAAACACTCTTTTAAATGGCTCTAGTTGAAGTGATGCAGGTTTTTAAGGGTGTTTTTGTGGTTCTAGAGCCAGAGTGACAAGATTTCTCTATTGTTAACAGGAGAAACACTCTTTTAAATGGCTCTAGTTGAAGTGACGTGGGTTTTTAAGGGTGTTTTTGTGGTTCTAGAGGCAGAGTGACATGATTTCTCCATTGTTAACAGGAGAAACACACTTTTAAATGGCTCTAGTTGAAGTGATGTGTGTTTTTAAAGGTTTTTGTGGTTCTAGAGGCAGAGTGACAAGATTTCTCCATTGTTAACAGGAGAAACACACTTTTAAATGGCTCTAGTTGAAGTGATGTAGGTTTTTAAGGGAGTTTCTGTGGTTCTAGAGGCAGAGTGACAAGATTTCTGCATTGTTAACAGAAGAAACACTTTTAAATGGCTCTAGTTGAAGTGACGTGGGTTTTTAAGGGTGTTTTTGTGGTTCTAGAGGCAGAGTGACAACATTTCTGCATTATTAACAGGTTCTAGAGGCAGAGAACAAGGCATTTTTTATACCCTAACCTCACCTAACCTAACCTAACCATACTATTTCCAGGTGGTCTTACTACAACAACAATTGGAAGACAAGGACAGAACTATTCGACTACTCCAGCAACAACTATCTCAGAGCCTCACCTTAACCACCGTCACGCCAGCACCTACCACCAACACCACCACCACCACCACCGCCGCCGCCGCCGCCACAGCCACAGTCAACGCAGCCACACAGACGGACAGACTGACGCGAGGGGCCCCCCTAAGCGCTAGTCTGTCTCGCGCTGCCTCTATTGATGATGGTTTGGGGCCCACTGTGAGGTGAGGCTGCTGTGGTGTGCTCTCTCTCTCTCTCTCTCTCTCTCTCTCTCTCTCTCTCTCTCTCTCTCTCTCTCTCTCTCTCTCTCTCTCTCTCTCTCTCTCTCTCTCTCTCGTCTCTCTCTCTCTCTCTCTCGTTCGTTTACTTTGTGGTTGTGTATGTGTGTGTGTTAGCGCTCTCTCTCTCTCTCTCTCTCTCTCTCTCTCTCTCTCTCTCTCTCTCTCTCTCTCTCTCTCTCTCTCTCTCTCTCTCTCTCTCTCTCTCTCTCGTTTATTTTGTGGTTGTGTGTGTGTGTGTCTCTCTCTCTCTCTCTCTCTCTCTCTCTCTCTCTCTCTCTCTCTCATATATATGGTGAATTACAATTATTATTATTTTTTCATTTTAGTTATTGAGAGAGAGAGAGAGAGAGAGAGAGAGAGAGAGAGAGAGAGAGAGAGAGAGAGAGACCTAACTTTACTCACTTTTAATGTTTGCATGTAATCAAAACACAAACAAGAATTACATACATATATACAGATTACACAATACAGAGAAAGAGATTATATTTGTTATTGTATGTGTTGCAAAATTTGAGAAAGGGAGAAATATTTGACCATTTTGTGTATATTTTTGTAATGGTGACACTGCTAGGAGGATTATTAATGGTAGTAATGGTATTGACTTTATAATAAACACCATTTTTTAATATCACCAAGTCTTCGGAGGATTATTAATGGTACAAATTTGGTCCATTTCAAGAACCTTAGTGTTAGGAGGATTATTAATGGTAGTAATGGTACAAACTTGGTCCATTTCAAGAACCTTAGTGTTAGGAGGATTATTAATGGTACAAACTTGGTCCATTTTTTTAATACCACCAAGTCTTCAAAAACCTTAGAAAATGTTGAAGTTTTTAGTGTTGGTGAAATAATAGACACAATTTTAAGTTTGAAAAATTTTGTGTTAGTCGAATAATAGAGAAAAACTTATAGTAGAAGTTCTTAAAAATCTTTGTTGACCAAGTTTGAGTGTTATTAGAATGATATAGACATAGACATCAATAAACTTGGAATTAATTAGTAAAATATTAAAAGTGTGAGTAACTAAATTAGGTTGAATAACAGACATGAATAGATGTACCTCTGTACTCATGTCCTGGTGAAGTGCATTAGTGAGGTGGTGATGGTGTGGTGAAGTGAACTGGTGCGTTAGTGAGGTGGTGTTACCCTCACCACTACCTAAGGTAGTGGTGACTTGGGTGGTGGTCCTCATCGCCATGGAGGCAGCTGTGTGCTAAAGACTGCTGTGAGGAGCTCCACCTGTGGCCAGCATGATCAGTACTAGCCACAGGCACCAGTGCCCTGAGTCACCGCCAGCCACGGTCTCCTCTGCACTGCTCCTCCTACGTCACAAAGCACCACTCTAGCCACGTGGCAGGCGGTGTGGTGATCTGGTGGAACTGGTGTTGAGGGTCACCAGGCTGGCCTTGCTCTGCAGGACACAGGCGTTGGTTCACCTCTGTTCCCCCACCATGGTCCTCATGGTGGTGTTTTGTAGCACCTGGAGCTGCCCCTGCTGGTAGGGGGAGATTGCTACGAGGACAGGGGCACTGTAGACGGGTGTTGTAGTCCACCAGGGAACTCACCGCCTGCATGCAGTACAGGTGCAGGATGGACTAGGTGGCCCCCGCTGTGAGTCGTCTCATGGCCTGCATCACGTTCAGCCTGGCCTGCGTCCCATCCCTCAGGTGGGTGGCATGGCTTGTGAGGGACAGCCGGTGGGCCACCCACACCCTGACCAGGCCACCACTACTCCCTGGATGTGGGGGCTGCCAGGCTGTGTTCACCATCATGGGTGGGGATTTCTCCGCCAAGATGTTGAGCCCCAGGCAGAGGCTCTCACTTCACACTGATGGCATTGTGCACCTGCTGTGTTCACCTGTGTTTGTTGCCCCTGCCAGTGAGGACAGGGGCGAGGTGGTCAGTGTGGCTCAGCAGGGTAGTGTCCTTGGAGAAGAGCAGGGCCACAAAGTGTTTCATCAGCAGGTTGAAGAGGAGGGGCCTGAGGATGCCACCCTGGGGTATGCTGTTCTCTAGCTCCTGGAAGCCTGACTTTCACCCCTGGTGGAAGCACCCTGCAGTGCTGCAGGTAATTCTGCAGTACTCCTGCAGCCAGGCCGGCAGTCTTCCTCACACCCTTCCTTGTGAGGGTCTCAAGGATGGCATGTTGGCTGGCCTGCTCAAAGGCCTTCTACAGGAACATCTGTAGGTGAAGAGGCCCCATGCACCACTGCAGGCCTGTAAGCACCATCCTCTGCACTGTTTTGGCAGTGCATGTGAGTATGGACATGGGCCTCACCTTGGTGGGCCTCCTTGGCTCAGGGACAGCTTGTGTGTCCGCCTCCTTCCATGGCAGTGTCAAGCAGCCCGCCATCCATGTGGTGAGTGTGGCCAGCAGTGCAGTGTCCCCGGCTGGCCCAGTGTCAGCCAGCATGGAGCAAGGCACACCGTCTGCCCCGGCTGCTGTCATGGCCTCTCCTCTCGCTTGTCTCTACTCCTGCAGGGGGAAAGGCCAGTATGTCTCATTGCCTTCCTCCATCGCCCCGTGCCGGCCTGATCACAGTGTGGAGGAGGTGGTGGTGGAGACAGTATGTGCAGCGGTCACTGGTGACTGGAGCACCACTCTGTGAAGACAGCAACAAGCCTCTCTGCTCCTGACGTGGGTGTGGGTGGGCAGGGCAGGGCGGGGTGGGGCCTGATGCCATCCTCCAGAGTGGTGGCTGGAACCAGAGCACCACTCTAGCCAGTTGGCCTCCCTGGCACTGGGGTGCCTCATGTACACCTTCCTGTGTACAGTGACACAGTGGCTGTGTTCCTGCACCTCCTCACTGTACACCCGCCTGTGTGGGTGGTGGCGGTGGTGGTGGCACGGCACACTTCTGGGGATGGAAGGCTGTGTGGGCTGTATTGAGAATGGCAGTGGTCATGTCCCTCTCCTGGCAGTAGAGGTGGTCAGGTGGGAGCCACTGTCAGGGTGGGAGGGGGAGCAAAGTGGTCGGTGGTGAGGGTGGTGTGAGTGGCCTTGGCTGTGTTGAGGGACACTTGGGCGAGCCACCTGGATCCCTTTCCCGACCTGGGTGATGGGTTTGTGCCGGGGGGGGGGACTGGTGTGTGTGGTGACCTGCCTGGAGGTGATGGGGGCAAAGAGGTGCTTGAAAAACCAACAAACTTAAACTAGAATAACAAAAACACCCTTCAAAACACACACAACATTTCAGAAACACCACAAGTCAGCAAATCTAACCTTTTTCAGCCTACAAACTTGAAAACTTCAACTAGAACCTGCTAAAATGCCACTAGAACCACAAAAATACCCTTGGAAAATACACACAAACACTTCAGAAACACACACAAACACCATAACACTCATTTAAACCTTTTTCCAGCCTGCAAACTTGAAAAACCCCAATAACTTCAACTAGAACCCACTAAATGCTACTAGAACCACAAAAACACCCTTGAAAACACACACAACACTTTAGAAACACACAAACACATAACACTTCTACACTCAATAGAATAAAACTTGAAAAACACAAATAACTTCAACTAGAACCACAAAAACACCCTTAAAAACACAGAACACTTCAGAAACACTCATTTAAACCTTTTTCCAGCCTGCAAACGTGTAAAAACCCCAATAACTTCAACTAGAACCCACTAAATGCTACTAGAACGTGTTAAAATCTTACCAGAACCACAAAAACACCCTTCAGAACACACAGAACACTTCAGAAACACTCATTTAAACCTTTTTCCAGCCTGCAAACATGTAAAAACCCCAATAACTTCAATTAGAACCCACTAAATGCTACTAGAACCTGTTAAAATCTTACTAGAACCACAAAAACACCCTTCAAAACACACACAACACTCATTTAAACCTTTTTCCAGCCTGCAAACATGACAAACCCCAATAACTTCAACTAGAACCCACTAAATGCTACTAGAACCTGTTAAAATCTTACTAGAACCACAAAAACACCCTTCAGAACACACAGAACACTTCAGAAACACTCATTTAAACCTTTTTCCAGCCTGCAAACATGTAAAAACCCCAATAACTTTAACTAGAACCTATTAAATGCTACTAGAACCTGTTAAAATCTTACTAGAACCACAAAAACACACAGAACACTTCAGAAACACTCATTTAAACCTTTTTCCAGCCTGCAAACATGACAAACCCCAATAACTTCAACTAGAACCTATTAAATGCTACTAGAACCTGTTAAAATCTTACTAGAACCACAAAAACACCCTTCAAAACACACACAACACTCATTTAAACCTTTTTCCAGCCTGCAAACATGACAAACCCCAATAACTTCAACTAGAACCCACTAAATGCTACTAGAACCTGTTAAAATCTTACTAGAACCACAAAAACACACACAACACTTCCAGAAACACTCATTTAAACCTTTTTCCAGCCTGCAAACATGAAAATCACCAATAACTTCAACTAGAACCTATTAAATGCTACTAGAACCTGTTAAAATCTTACTAGAACCACAAAAACACCCTTCAAAACACACAGAACACTTCAGAAACACTCATTTAAACCTTTTTCCAGCCTGCAAACATGACAAACCCCAATAACTTCAACTAGAACCTATTAAATGCTACTAGAACCTGTTAAAATCTTACTAGAACCACAAAAACACACAGAACACTTCAGAAACACTCATTTAAACCTTTTTCCAGCCTGCAAACATGAACCTGTTAAAATCCCCAATAACTTCAACTAGAACCTATTAAATGCTACTAGAACCTGTTAAAATCTTACTAGAACCACAAAAACACCCTTCAGAACACACACAACACTTCCGAAACACTCAGAAACACAACTGTGATCTAATGTAACTTTTCCTTTTGGCATTACAAGCTTCCGTCTGGGAAAGGTAAAGTGTATAGGAAGTGTTATTGATGTGTTGCTTGGCTGTGTTACTCTGTGTTCTCCCCTGGCCCTCCTTGCCCTGCCTGCCACCTATCCAGACCTACAACTCCTCCTTGCTGTCCTTAAGTTATAGTAGTAGTAGTAGTGGTAGTAGTGCATTAGACAGCTTGAAATAATAAGTTTGCATATTCATGTGATATTTTGGTGCCTGCGTGTGTGTGTGTGCGTGTGTATGCGTGTGTGTGCGTGTGTATTGCCTTCTATTCAAATATCAGGAATTATTGAACCTGTGATAATTATGAAGCTAGAATTAAATACAGGATTATATATAGATTACTTGCGTGTGTGTGTGTGTGTGTGTGTGTGTGTGTGCGTGCGTGCGTGTGCTATTTTTCTAGTCTAATATCTATTTTCTGCGCCACACTGATGAATAACAATGGTGATATAATAAAAACAATGAGTCAATATTTTTTTTGTTTATCTTATTCATCTAATGAGTCTTCCTCACCTTTGCATGCCAGCAGGTACACGTGGTGAGTACTGCATCTGTATTTACTCATCATTTTACTCATTATTTACTCATCTTACATTATTTTACTCATTTACTCATTATTTTACTCATCTTACTCATCGTTTACTCAGCTTACTCATCTTTTATTTTTTACTCATTATTTTACTCACCTTACTCATCATTTACTCATTTTACTCATCTTGCTCATTATTTTACTCATCTTACTCATCATTTTACTCATCTTGCTCATTATTTTACTCATCTTACTCATTTACTCATCTTGCTCATTATTTTACTCATCTTACTCATTTACTCATCTTGCTCATTATTTTACTCATCTTGCTCATCATTTACTCATCTTACTCATCATTTACTCATCTTACTCATTATTTACTCATCTTGCTCATTATTTTACTCATCTTACTCATTATTTTACTCATCAGGTGCCATTACTCATGATCTCATTTTTTATTTAGCTTACTCACCTTGTATTTTTTGTCATGCATCATGCATCACTTGCTCATCAATTTACTCATCTTTTACTATTTAACCCTTCTTACTCATCAATTTACTCATTTTTACTATTTTACCCATCAGATTCATAACTTTACTCATTTGTTCTATTTCTTCTCATTCATCACTTATTCACCAATTTACTCATTTTTTCTTTATTTTCTCCTATTTCTCCTATTTACTCATCAATTTTCTCATTTTGACTCATTTTCTCCTATTCATTCATTCATTCATCTCTCTCTCATCTCTCTCTCTCTCTCTCTCTCTCTCTCTCTCTCTCTCTCTCTCTCATGTTACTCACTACTTACTCAATATGTAGACAATAATAGTACTTACTTTTATTTTCGAGTTCTTCTTCTTCTTCTTCTTCTTCTTCTTCTTCTTCTTCTTCTTCTTCTTCTTTTCTTCTTCTTCTAAATACTTCCTTTTATTTCTTTCTTCTTCTTCCATCTATTCTATCTCTTTGTCTCTCTTTTCTTCTTCTTTGTCTTCATCATCATCTTCTTTTCTTCTTTCTGCAACAAAATAAATACATTTTCATAACTATTTCACCACTATTCTGTCCACCTCCCTCATGCAAGAGTTCACCAGTACTCTCAATCCTTCACCACTATTCTGTCCACCTCCCTCATGCAAGAGTTCACCAGTACTCTCAATCCTTCACCACTATTCTGTCCACCTCCCTCATGCAAGAGTTCACCAGTACTCTCAATCCTTCACCACTATTCTGTCCACCTCCCTCATGCAAGAGTTCACCAGTACTCTCAATCCTTCACCACTATTCTGTCCACCTCCCTCATGCAAGAGTTCACCAGTACTCTCAATCCTTCACCACTATTCTGTCCACCTCCCTCATGCAAGAGTTCACCAGTACTCTCAATCCTTCACCACTATTCTGTCCACCTCCCTCATGCAAGAGTTCACCAGTACTCTCAATCCTTCACCACTATTCTGTCCACCTCTAATGCAAGAGTTACTCTTCGCCTTCACCCGTCCCTTATGGAGTTCCAGTCCCACAGCTTTGCTTGATAGGGTGGAATCAAAGCTCTTCGTCTCATCAACTCCCTCCTCACTAACTGTCTTCACTCTCTTTTCACCGCAAATGTTGCATCCTTTCTATCTCTTATCGCTATTTTCATGGTAACTGTTCTACTGATCTTGCTAACTGCATGCCTCCCCTCCCTCCTGCGGCCACGCTGCACAAGGCTTTCTTCTTCCTCTCATCCCTATTCTGTCCAACTCTCTAATGCAAGAGTTCACCAGTACGCTCAATCATTCATCCCTTTCACTGGTAAACTCTGGAACTCCCTCCCTGCATCTGTATTTACAAATTCCTACAATTTGTCTTCTTTTAAGAGGGAGGTATCGAGGCATTTGCTCTCCTAATTCTGGCTGATGGTTTTGCCACTTTTTCTACTCTTTGGAGAGCCAGCGCTCAAGTGGCCTTTTTTCTAACTTTCTTTTTTGCCCTTGGCTGCACTCTTCCCAAGGAAAAAAAAATCATTCACCACTATTCTGTCCACCTCTGATGCAAGAGTTCACCAGTACTCTCAATCCTTCTGGAACTCCTTATCTACTGGGTCTCCACCTTCCTGTCACCTGAACCCACTGAAGAGGAAGACTGCTAATCATGTAACCTCTTTCTTGAAGCTAACTTTGCACACTGCCTGGGGACTGGGATCTCAGTGGGGGGCTTTTTACACACTTATTTATCATCCTTGAGCCAAAACTCACACTAAAAATAAATTAAAATTACAATACCAATCTTTCATTTTTTGTTGCAGTTCTGAGATCGACTGGGAGAGAGGTCGTGGTAGGTCAGCCTCCAGTCCTGCCCAGCCCCACAGAGCAACCAGCCAGCCCCCCACCCCCATGCGGTCTTGCCCTGCCCCTCACCACTGATGGCACAAGATACTAGGTCAAACTAAGGTCAAATCGAGGTCAAACTGAGGTCAAGAAGTCAAAGAAGCAGAAAGGTCAGCCAGAACGTTTGTGATTGGTCGATATTAGCAGAGGTCACCCAGGAGCCTTACTATTGGTCAGTTTCAAGTGCTGGTCATGTGTGCCATTCCCAGTGATCCAAGATGACCCAGCCTGACCTTACCTGACCCTGCTTGACCCACAGACTTCACAGGAGGGTCAAAGTCTATCTAGCTCATGGTGTTGATTATAAACGCAGAAATTATGTTGTGACGTGTGTGTGTGTGTGTGTGTGTGTGTGTGTGTGTGTGTGTGTGTGTGTGTGAATTCCAAGTTGTAAAGTGATGGGTTGTAAAAATTAAGCCAGAAATTCAAGCTAAGAGGATCGGCTGAAAAATCTAAGCCAAAAGATCACCGACTGAAAATTTTAACCAAGAAACCAAAGATGAAATTTGATTGGCTAAAAAAATTGCTGGATGAAAAATTAAGCCAGAATTTTAAGTCAAAAGATCACTGGCTAGAAATGTAAGAGATCATTTAATCAGCTGAAAATTACAAGCTGGAAAAATTAAGAAAACAAGCTCATTAGCTGAAAAATTAAACCAACAGAACTTAAGAATAAAATTAGCTGAAAATTGCTTGAAGATTGGCTGAAAATTGCAAGAGAGAGAGAGAGAGAGAGATAGAGAACTGGCAGATATATTAAGCCAGAAGAAGAGAAAACTGACTGATATTTTAAGTTGATAGAAAGAGAACTTGAAAACTGGCTGATATTTTAAGCTGATAGAGAGAGAACTTGAAAACTGGCTGATATTTTAAGCTGCAAAACTCGACAGGTTGTAATATAGGCCAGTAACATTACAAGGGCACTGTACGAGGGAAGATGTCGCTGATTTGAGAGAGAGAGAGACAGAGAGATGAGAGAAACTGGACTAGAGACAGAGAGAGAGATGAGAGAAACTGGACTAGACAGAAAGAGAGATAGAGAGAAAGTTAGAGAAAAATTTACACTGCATAAGAAAATGAGAAGATTGAACTAGAGAGAGAGAGAGAGAGAGATACAATGCAGAATATTTTGTTTGTATTGAGTGCAAGACAGAGAGAGTGAAGAGAAGGAATAAGGCAGCTGCTGGGCCTCTTGGTAGCGTGTGGGACCTTGTAAGCATGCAGAGGACAGGAGGGCAGGAGTAGCGGTAAAAATCATTGCTACAGACTTCATAGGTTGGGTGTTGTTGTGGGGAGTGTTAAAATATCTCAGTGATCGATATACAAGTTGAGAAAAGGTATCTCTTATATCAGCGGAGTTAGGAAGGTCAATCTCAAATAGCAGCGGAGTTAGGAATGCCTGTCTCGGAATATTCTCCAATGATATCTTGTGTTTATTTATTTATTTATTTATTTATTATTTTTTTTAAGTATAGGGCGTAATGTAACTAATGTAACTAAACTATTTTAACCCCTTCAGTACTGGGACACATTTTTACCTTGAGTTTTGTGTACCATTAGACCATTTTATTGACATTAGGAAGGGTGTATGGAGGTCACAAGATTAATGGCCACAGTCGTCACTATTTTAACCCCCACATGAGTTTCTGAAGCTGTGGAAAATCACCAAATAGTCACCACAAGGAATATGGAAACACGTCACGCTACTGAAGGGGATAATCTAACATTTGCTCAGGTTTGGCTGAACATAATGTATTACTCTGTCTAACTTTGTCTGAAAATTTTACCTTATTTAATCTAACTTGGCCTAATCTAACCTAACCAAACTTTCACCTAACTTAATCTTGCTTTACCTAACCTCACTTTACTTAATCTGATGTCACGTCATCCCTTCAGTAGCGTGACATGTTTCCATATTCCTGTGGTGACTATTTGGTGATTTTCCACAGCTTCAGAAACTCATGTGGGGGTTAAAATAGTGAAGACTGTGGCCATTAATCTTGTGACCTCCATACATCCTTCCTAATGTCAATAAAATGGTCTAATGGTACACAAAACTCAAGGTAAAAATGTGTCCCAGTACTGAAGGGTTTAAAATAGTAAAGACTGGGGCCATTAATCTTGTGACCTCCATAGACCCTTCCTAACTTTTCCTAACCTAACCAGACCACATTCCTAACTGTTCTTAACCTAACTACACCACATTCCTAACTTTCCCTACCCTAACTGGACCACATTCCTAACTGGTCATGTGGGGAATTATTACTAGGCAAAGAATCACCAGTGTCTTGAATAATAACTCTCATGATACCTAACCTAACTTCCTCTTCCTCTTCTTCCTCCTCCTCCTCCTCCTCCTCCTCTATTTTTTATTGTTCTTCCTCCTTTTCATTTTTGTTTCCTCCTCCTCCTCCTCTTCTTCCTCTTCCTTCTCCATCTCTATCTCCATCTCCTCCTCCTCCTCTTTCTCATCCTCCTCCTCCTCCACTTTTTCTTGTTTTTCCTTCTTTTCATTCTTTCTCCTCCTCCTTTCTCTATTTCTTTGCATTCTTTTTTTCCTTTCTCTTTCATTCTCCTTCCTGATAATCCTTCTCTCTCTTCCCTATGTCATCTTTTATTCTCTTTTCTTACGTTCTTCTCCTTTATCATCATTCTGAGTAGGAAAAAATATTATTGTAAAAATTTTGATTATCGTACAAAAATATTATCGTACTCAAAATTTTGGCGGGAAAAAATGTAAACAAGATTTTGGCGGGAAAAATGTAAATAGAATGTCGATATTGTGATTTATTGAAGCAAAAAGAAAAAAAAATTAAATAAAGATTGATTTTGTGATTTATTGAAGGAAAACAGGAAAAAAAAAATAAGAAAGGTTGATTTTGTGATTTATTGAAGGGGAAAAAAATTAAATGAAGTTTGATTTTGGATAATAATTTTAGTTCACACCCAAACACACTCAAACATACCCAAACACACTCAAACATATCCAAACACACTCAAACACTCAAAACACACCAAACACACTCAAAACACCCAAACACACTCGAAACACACTCAAACACACCCAAACACACCCAAACACACCAAACACTCAAAACACACCTAAACACACCCAAAACACCCAAACACTCAAAACACACCCAAACACACTCAAAACACACCCAAACACACCCAAACACACTCAAACACGCCCCAGTAATGATGATAATGCAGTTATTAATGTTTTAAATAGACATTAGTGATTTAAAATGAATGTAAAGATTAATTTTGTGATGTATTGAAGGAATCTAATGTAAAATGGTTGATGATAATGATGATGATGATGGTGATGCAGTTTATAATGTTTTAGAAAGACAATAATGGTTTCTCGTGTGTGTGTGTGTGTGTGTGTGTGTGTGTGTGTGTGTGTTCCCAAGAGACAATAACTCGATAGAAAAGATGATAAAATGTGGAATTAGAAAAAAACAGAATAGAAGAAAGGAAATGGAGAGAAAAATGAAAAATAGTGAAAAGAAGTAAGGAAATAGACGAAAGGATAATGAGATACGAAGGAAATAAATGAGAAAAAAAAGGAAGGACGGAAATAGAGACGAAAATGAAAAGGAAATAAGAAAAGATGAAAAATAAATGAAATAGGAAATAGAAAGAAGAAGTAATAAAGATTAATATTGAAGAATGAAGATAAGAGACTAAAAACAAAGAGAAAGGGAGATAGAAAAAAATGAAAGATAATTGACAAAATGAGAGAGAGAAATTAAGATGTGAATATATAGAAAAAAATAGAGAAAGACAAATAAAAATAAATAAGAACGTAGAGAAATATAAAAAAAAAAAATAAATTTAGAGAGATAATTGACAAAATGAGAGAGAAATAAAAATGTGAATATTTAGAAACAAAAATAGAGAAATAGAAAGACAAATAAAAATAAATAAGAACGTAGAGAAATATAAAAAAAACAATAAATTTAGAGAGATAATTGACAAAATGAGAGAGAGAAATAAAGATGTGAATATATAGAAACAAAATTAGAGAAATAGAAAGACAAATAAAAATAAATAAGAACGTAGAGAAATATAGAAAAAAAAAACAATAAATTTAGAGATAATTGACAAAATGAGAGAGAGAAATAAAAATGTGAATATATAGAAACAAAAATAGAGAAATAGAAAGACAAATAAAAATAAATAAGAACGTAGAGAAATATAAAAAAGACAATAAATCTAGAGAGAGAGAGAGAGAGAGAGAGAGAGAGAGAGAGAGAGAGAGCTAAACCAAAGATATTTCAAGACTAACCTATGATCATAATAATAATAATAATGATATACCAAACTTGACTCCAAATGATGACGATGATGATAATAATGATAATAATAATAATAATAATATATAATGCTAATAATATACACGCTAAACGTTATTCATTTGCCAACTTTCCCGCATAAACGGTTTTTTTTTTTCTATTTGCATCCATTTCCTTGAGTTCCCCCCCCCTGTGTGTGGCGCTAAAGAAAACGGAGAGTGACAGAAAATGGAAGAGAAAACGTAGAATAAAGAAAATGAGGAAATAAAATAATGAAATGAAAGAAAATCAAGAATAAAGGAAAAAATCTCAAGTGACAAAGAAAACGGAAGAGAAAATGTAAAGTATAGGAAGAAAATGGGAAATAAGCCAAAGGAGACAAAGAAAATGGGAGGAAAAGAAAATGGAAGAGAAGAAAACGGGAAATAAAAGTAAATGGAAAAGAAAATGAGAAATAAAAAAATGGAAGAGAAGAAAACGGGAAATAAAAGAAAATGGAAGAAATAAGAGAAATAAAAGAAAATGAAGAGAAGAAAACAAGAAATAAAAGAAAATGGAAAAGAAGAAAATGAGAATAAAAGAAAATGGAAAAGAAAATGAGAAATAAAAGAAAATGGAAGGAAAAGAAGACGAAGAATAAAGAAATAGAAAAAAAACATGAAAGAAAACGAAGATATTCCACTCGTCACCCGTTTTCTGTGAGCTGAGCGACTGAAAGAAAAAGAAAACGTGGTGTCGCGTTTTGAGAAAGTGACCGAAGTGAAAAATGTGAAGAAAACGGAGGTAAAATTATTCACGTTTTCTATGAACACAAACTAAAGAAAACGAAGAAAACTAGGGTAAATGTTCTCGTTTTCTATGGACACGAAGAAAACGAGGGTAATAAAAGTGCAGGATTTGAAAAAGTAAGAAAACAAAAACAATTCTCCATTTTCTTCAAACTTTGACGAGGAAAAGAAAACGGAAAGTGCACGACAATGGAAATATATCTCGTTTTCTATGAACTTAAAAAAAAAAAGAAAACGGGAAAACACACATATGCACAGTACAGAAAGAACAAGACAGTGACCCACAAGGCAATAGAAAACGGAAAACACCGACCAGGGAAAGGAATAAAAGAAAACGGACGGAAGCTATGATAGAAAATGGGATGTGTGTGCTTTTTGGAACCCGTTTTCTTTATTTGGCTTTTTTTTCAAGAAGACACAAAATATAGATAAATGTGCTTAAAATATAACTCATACACACCCCTCCCCCCCTTCCCCCCGTGTGTGTGTGTGTGTGTGTGTGTGTGTGCGCGTGTGTGTGTATATAGCAAATCTATTTATTGATTTATTTATAAGTGTAAAATGAGATTAATTGTAAAGTGACCAATTCACATACGGTGTTAGCAGGACTCCCCCCCCCTCTCTCTCTCTCTCTCTCTCTCTCTCTCTCTCTCTCTCTCTCTCTCTCTCTCTCTCTCATATTTTCCACCTTTTATTATCCTTTTTCTCTCTCTCTCTCTTCCTCTTCTTTATCTATTTTTTT
>NC_059256.1:11572691-11580191 GCF_017591435.1 Portunus trituberculatus | reverse complement strand
TTTAATTATCTCTTCTATCACAGTCAGTCTGTCTGTCTGTCTGTTTGTGACTGTCTGTCTGTCTCTGTCTGTGTGTGTGTGTGTGTGAGAGAGAGAGAGAGAGAGAGAGAGAGAGAGAGAGAGAGAGAGAGAGAGAGAGAGAGAGAGAGAGAGAGAGAGAGAGAGAGAGAGAGTACTAGTTAATGTAAACACGAAATGACGGTGAATATTGCCGGAAAAAGCGGTAAAAAGGCTAAATATTACCGGTTAGTGTTGGAATATTATATAACGAGCAATATTTAAGTTGAATTAGTCAATATTTTGGTGAATTTAGAGAGAAAAATGAGAAAAAAAATATAGAAATAGTCTTTATATCATTATTAAGATCATTTTATTAATCATTTCGTATCTATTACAATTTTTTTCAAGTCCACAAGGGTAACTAACAAATAAACAAACACACGAACACACACAATTCAAGGAAAAACAAAAGAAAAGAAGAAAAAGATTGGAAAATATTTGAAACCATTCCTGTAAACGGGAGAGAGAGAGAGAGAGATATCCATAAATAACTGCTAATATCTCCACTTACCTCGTGCCTGTCTCTCTTTTCTCCACCTCAAAGGCTGGCCAGAACCTTCCTCCATCTCTCCTCTGCGTGATTCCCTCCAATTCGCTGTATTTTGGGAGATTTGAGCGTATTTATAACGAACACTCACTCCCCGGCGCCACAGTCAGCTGATCTACGATGTCTGAGAAGCGCTGGGTCCAACTCGCGCTCCCATTGGTCCACGCTCGCCACTTCCTCGTTTCCTATTGGCTGGTGCTTCTCCTCGTCCTCTTCTCCTATTGGCTGGTGACTCGGTGGTTGTTTGGTGGTTGTGGTTGTTGTTGTTGTTGTTGTTGTTGTTGTTTGTTGACTATGTATATGTCTGTCTGTTTGTCTGTTGTCTGTCTCTCTCTCTCTCTCTCTCTCTCTCTCTACTACCTTGTTAAGAGAGAGAGAGAGAGAGAGAGAGAGAGAGAGAGAGAGAGAGAGAGAGAGAGAGATTATGAAGTGTCTATGGGTGTCACAAGATTAATGGCCACAGTCTTCACTATTTTAACCCCTTCAGTACTGGGACACATTTTTACCTTGAGTTTTGTGCACCATTAGACCATTTTATTGACATTAGCAAGGGTCTATGGAGGTCACAAGATTAATGGCCACAGTCTTCACTATTTTAACCCCTTCAGTACTGGGACACATTTTTATCTTGAGTTTTGTGCACCATTAGACCATTTTATTGACATTAGCAAGGCTCTATGGAGGTCACAAGATTAATGGCCACAGTCTTCACTATTTTAACCCCTTCAGTACTGGGACATTTTTATCTTGAGTTTTGTGCACCATTAGACCATTTTATTGACATTGGTCACAAGATTAATGGCCACAGTCTTCACTATTTTAACCCCTTCAGTACTGGGACACATTTTTACCTTGAGTTTTGTGCACCATTAGACCATTTTATTGACATTAGCAAGGGTCTATGGAGGTCACAAGATTAATGGCCACAGTCTTCACTATTTTAACCCCTTCAGTACTGGGACACATTTTTATCTTGAGTTTTGTGCACCATTAGACCATTTTATTGACATTAGCAAGGGTCTATGGAGGTCACAAGATTAATGGCCACAGTCTTCACTATTTTAACCCCTTCAGTACTGGCACACATTTTTACCTTGAGTTTTGTGTACCATTAGACCATTTTATTGACATTAGCAAAGGTGTATGGAGGTCACAAGATTAATGGCCACAGTCTTCACTATTTTAACCCCTTCAGTACTGGGACACATTTTTACCTTTAGTTTTGTGCACCATTAGACCATTTTATTGACATTAACAAGGGTCTATGGAGGTCACAAGATTAATGGCCACAGTCTTCACAATTTTAACCCCTTCAGTACTGGGACACATTTTTACCTTGAGATTTGTGTACCATTAGACCATTTTATTGACATTAGCAAGGCTCTATGGAGGTCACAAGATAAATGGCCACAGTCTTCACTATTTTAACCCCTTCAGTACTGGGACACATTTTTACCTTGAGTTTTGTGTACCATTAGACCATTTTATTGACACTAACAAGGCTCTATGGAGGTCACATGATAAATGGCCACAGTCTTCACTATTTTAACCCCCTTTAACCTTTAGACAGGCAAGAACCATAATATTACCATCATTCCTTTAAAGTTAGCAAGTGTATGTAATGTAATATGTAACTTAAGGTGTATTTTGGCGGGAAAATCTTGAAATAATGTGGACTTGAAATTGGCGGGCTGGACAGAACACTCCTCCGCGCTCGCTAAGTTGCCAGGAATTTTTTTTTTATATTTCACAATACTACTAATACAGCTTAAGTGGCACGAATATCTATATGAAAAACAAGAGAATATATATAATGGCGTTCATCTGAGGCTTTCAATATGCGTTAAGTAAAGACACTAACTCACAGGAGCGGAAAATAATAATAGGCAATGAAAATTTTTAATGGCAGCAGCTTCGGCGGGCGGTGTGTGTCTCTCTCAAAGGGCGCGCCATGGCCGATAAAAAGCTCCATTAACGCAGTAAATAGTTGTGTATATAAGAAAACGAAGCCAAAATAAAAGAAAGGAAGAATAAGAAATAAATGGATGGAAAAAAAGAAAAAAAAAGAAATTTAAATAGGCTCGTGGTACAGAGTGTAGAACAGGGTAGAAGAAGAAGAAGAAGAAGAGAGAGAGAGAGAGAGAGAGAGAGAGAGAGAGAGAGAGAGAGAGAGAGAGAGAGAGAGAGAGAACGCATGATATCACTAAACCTATTATTATTATTATTATTATTATTATTATTATTATAGGTAAAAAATGAACAAGTCAAGAAATAATCAACATTTTTATTATACACAAAAATACAGGATCACTATAACGAGAGAGAGAGAGAGAGAGAGAGAGAGAGAGAGAGAGAGAGAGAGACTTATTCTAAAGGCACTTCGTTTTGTTTGTTTAATATTATTGCAAACATTTTTGATAATGTAGTAGTAATAGTAGTAGTAGTAGTAGTAGTAGTACATTACGAATTTGTACTACTATTTCACTTACACACCCACACACACACCCACACGCACAAACACACACACACACACACACACACACACACACACATAAGGCCACTTAAGGTGTACACATAATAATAACAACAATAATAATAATAATAATAATAATAATAATAATAATAATGATAATAATAATAAAAAATAATAACGTTATAACAACCTTTAATAACAGCAACAACAACAACAAACACTCAAATCACAACAATATTGCCCATACAAATAATAATAATAATAATAATAATAATAATAATAATAATAATAATTGCAAAATATTATCGCTATCTTTATTTTAATTTCTTGTAAGTTTGATTGCATTCGTGTGTGTGTGTGTGTGTGTGTGTGTGTGTGTGTTTGTGTGCACGTGAACAAACACAGTCCTGAATTTTCCCACGTGTGTGCATGTGTGTGTATGTACGTAAACACACACACACACACACACACACACACACACACACACACACACACACACACACCCACAGACACACACACACACACACACAGAAAAAAATTGTAGTGCTGTGCTGACAAAGTGACACACACACACGCACACACACACGCACACACACACACACGCACACACACGCAAACGGTGGTGATAAAACGTGTATTGCTTTCATGTACGCTTTGTGTGTGCGTTTTTGAGTGCGCACACGTGTACACTCTAGAAAGGTTTGAATTCTTCCCACACAAGTATTTATTTCTAATTAATTTTTCTATTTCTCTTTTTTTTTTCTTTTTTTTTATTTTTTTTTCTTCATATTCCTTTTTCATTCTTTTTTTCTTTTATTTCTTTCGTTTGTTTTATTTTTCTTTCTTTTTTTTCTTATTATTCTATTTTATCTCTATTCCCTTTTCTTTTTTCTTCCTATTTTTCCCTATTTCCCACATTTATCATTGCATTTTCCCTCCTTTCTTTCTTTCTCTCTTTCCATTCTTTCGTTGGAAATTTTCTTAATCTTTTCATTTTTCATTATTTGATTTTCTTTCTTCATCTCTCCTCTTTATCACAAATTTTCCCTATTCCTCTGTTTCATCAAATTTCTTCATTTATTTTGATTCTTTCTTGTCTTTTCCTTCATTTATCATTTGTTCCTCCTTCCTTTCTTTTTCCTTTTCTTTTTTTTCTAATTTCTTTTTCATTTTCATTTTTTTCTTTTCCAGTAAAAATATTTTGGTTTTAAATTTTGATTTTCCTTAACAATTTGGAATATTTATCACATACAAAATGGAGAGAGAGAGAGAGAGAGAGAGAGAGAGAGAGAGAGAGAGAGAGAGAGAGAGAGAGAGAGAGAGAGAGAGAGAGAGAGAGAGAGAGAGAGGAGGAGGAGGAAGAGGAGGAGGAAGATCAGGAGAAGAAGAAGAAGAAGAAGAAGAAGAAGAAGAAGAAAAGAAGAAGAAGTCAGGAAGAGGAGGAGGAAGAGGAGGAGGAAGATCAGAAGAAGACTAAAGAAGAAGAAAAAAAAAACAAGAACAAGAATAACAAGAAAAACAACAACAACTTTTAAGGAGGATGAGGAGGAAGAGGTTAAGAAGGAAGAGGAGGAGGAGGCGGAGGAGGAGGAGGAGGAGGAGGAGGCGGCGAAACATCCTTTTTATTCACCAAACTAACTTGCTTTTTCCTTGCTAAATCTACAAGGGCCAACTCGGGAAGAGAGAGCAGAAGGCACTGAGAATCTGTAGTATTTTCAGCCACATAAGCATTCACTAACCCGGAATATTCCTTAAACTTCAAACTCTTATCCCTTCCTTTGACTTCCCTCAGGCCACACTCCTCGTAACATTCATCTCTTAAACTTCTCAACGCTGATAATTCACTGGCCATCTTCCCTTCACCAAACGCAAACACCGCCTCTTTATGCTTCCCCAAAAAATGCTCGTATAAAATAACATCAGCGCTGTTCAGTTCTCTTAAAGCCCTCATCGTAACCTCGTCTAGCCCCTTCTTCACCTCGCTCCTCCTCGCGTTCTTGGTAAACACAACGACATCATAAAGACTCCAGCAAAGAAGGTGTCGAAGAAGTATCAGGCTCTCGTCCATTCTCTCGGCGATAAGGACCAGGTCAAATCTCTGGTCTATCTCATCCAAGGCTTTTCTCAGCTCCGTCACTGTCAGATCTGCTTTGTAGCCTAAGTCAAACAGCATCTGGTTCTTGCCGAGCTTCCCGCCGTAACGTGGGAGGTTGGCTAGCTCCTGTGTGTGAGGGAGGGAGAGAGTGAGTGAGTGTGTGTGAGATAGATAGATAGATAGAAAGATAGAGAGATAGAGAGAGAGAGAGTGTGTGTGTGTGTGTGTGTGTGTGTGTGTGTGTGTGTGTGTGTGTGTGTGTGTGAGAGAGAGAGAGAGAGAGAGAGAGAGAGAGAGAGAGAGAGAGAGAGAGAGAGAGAGAGAGAGAGAGAGAGAGAGAGAGAGAGAGAGAGAGAGAGAGAGAGAGAGAGAGAGAGAGAGAGAGAGAGAGAGAGAGATAGAGAGATAGAGAGATAAAGAGATAGAGAGATAGAGAGAGTGTGTGTGTGTGTGTGTGTGTGTGTGTGTGTGTGTGTGTGTGTGTGTGTGTGTGTGTGTGAGAGAGAGAGAGAGAGAGAGAGAGAGAGAGAGAGAGAGAGAGAGAGAGAAGATAGTAAGAATGAATGAAAGGAGAAAATAGAGGAAGGATGGAGGGAAGAAGAGGAGGAGGAGGAGGAGGAGGAGGAGGAGGAGGAGGAGGAGGAGGAGGAGGAGAAGAAGGAGGAGGAGGAGGAGGGAGGAAAACTTATTTTAGAAACGCATACATACCTCTTGCAACATAACATTCACACACACATACACACAGACACACAGACACACACACACACACACTCACCTGGGCGCTCTTCTTGCCAAACTCATGTAAGTCAAACCCATAGGCGTTGTTCATATGGTAGAAGCTAAACAGTGACTCGTACAGCGCTGTTGGCTCCCGCACCACAGTCAACCAGCGCGTGTCGGAGTGCAGGACCAGGCTGTGTTGGGGCGGGTTGAGGCGGGAGTGCACTGCGAAGATGTCAACACGGCCGTCTCTCGGTAATAGGTTCTTGGGCATGTTCTTAGCCTATTTGAGAGGGTTAAGAAATAGGTGTTTTAATGTTTTTCAAGATGTTTTTGGTGGTCACTGGTGTTTTATGGTGCTTTTTTTTGTGGTGGTTATTGGTGTTTTTGGGTGTTTTGTGGTGTTTTTGTGGTGTTTTTGTGGTGATTTTGTGGTGTTTTTTGGTGTTTTATTGTGTTTTGTGGTGTTTTTATCGTGTTTTGTGGTGTGTTTTGGCGGGTAATAGTGTTCTTGTGGTGTTTTGTGGTGTTTAATGGTGTTTTGTGGTGTTTTGTGGTGTTTGGTGGTGTTTACTGATGTTTTAATGGTGTCTCTGTCTGTACGTCTATCTGTCTATCTGTCTCTCCCTCTCTCAGTCTCTCTCAGTCTCTCTCTTCTCTTCTCTTTCCTCTTTTTCTATCTGTCTGTCTGTCTATCTGTCTCTGTCTCTCACACACAGACACACACGCACACACCTGGAACAGCGCGGGGTTACCAAGGTAGTTCCCAGTAGCAGGCAGGGCGAAGGTAAGATTCCTCGAGTAACCATAGCGAAACAAGATATTCTGTAAAGATAAATCTCATGAGGACAGGAACACAGTGGTCAGTGGAGGACGCTCTCAAGCCAACACGAGACTGTCCCATACGAAACTCAAGGCTGTAGTGGAGGTTATTGGGGTTTTGAAGGGTGTTTTTGTGTTTTGGCAGGGTGTAGTGGAAGTTATTGGGGTTTTCAAGGGTGTTTTGTGTTTTGGCAGGGTGTAGTGGAAGTTATTGGGGTTTTCAAGGGTGTTTTGTGTTTTGGCAGGGTGTAGTGGAAGTTATTGGGGTTTTCAAGGGTGTTTTTGTGTTTTGGCAGGGTGTAGTGGAAGTTATTGGGGTTTTCAAGGGTGTTTTTGTGTTTTGGCAGGGTGTAGTGGAAGTTATTGGGGTTTTCAAGGGTGTTTTTGTGTTTTGGCAGGGTGTAGTGGAAGTTATTGGGGTTTTCAAGGGTGTTTTGTGTTTTGGCAGGGTGTAGTGGAAGTTATTGGGTGTTTTGAAGGGTGTTTTGTGTTTTCAAGGGTGTAGTGGAAGTTATTGGGGTTTTCAAGGGTGTTTTGTGTTTTCAAGGGTGTAGTGGAAGTTATTGGGGTTTTCAAGGGTGTTTTTGTGTTTTCAAGGGTGTAGTGGAAGTTATTGGGGTTTTCAAGGGTGTTTTGTGTTTTGGCAGGGTGTAGTGGAAGTTATTGGGGTTTTCAAGGGTGTTTTTGTGTTTTCAAGGGTGTAGTGGAAGTTATTGGGGTTTTCAAGGGTGTTTTGTGTTTTCAAGGGTGTAGTGGAAGTTATTGGTGTTTTCAAGGGTGTTT
>NC_059256.1:11552691-11557691 GCF_017591435.1 Portunus trituberculatus | reverse complement strand
GAGTTGCAAAGATTCTTGACCACAGACAAAATGACCAATGACCAATGCTGTGACTACTTAAATAACCTTGTTTTTGATCCGTCCACCGTTGAAGATGATAAATATAACTATATGTTTGATCCTACAGCTTTTTATGTACAGATAAGAGATCTTAATTTGCCCACTTGTGATTACATCTATCTAGATGACCTCAGTATGACTTGTAATAGTAATTATGCAATTTATACTTTATTCTCCATGAACATCCGCAGCTTTGCAACGAACTTACAAAATGTGGTGGACTTGTACCTAACACAACCCTCCGTTAGTGTCGATGTACTGGCATTCACAGAAACCAGACTGGACCCAGAACTTGCAGCGCTGTATCAACTACAAGGGTACAGTCAATTTATAAATTGTAGAAACAGGTATGGAGGTGGAGTAGCCTTATATATCAATGATAAATTTAGATGTTCTGTTGTAGATGACATATGTTTTATTGAATCTGACATAGAATCCATTGGTGTTGAAAGTAATATTGCAGGAAAAACACATTTATTTATTTGTATATATAGACCTCCAGGAGTGAATTTTGATTTATTTATCAATAAGCTCACTGATATATTTGTATTTGTAAGTTCCCAAAAACACTGTAAAGTCAAATTTCTAGGAGACTGGAATATTGATCTTCTTAGACACAAGGAAAGTTCAAATGTACGTGAATTTATTTCTTTAATGTATTCATATTCTTTCTTCCCAGTAAATAATAAACCAACTAGAGTCACTGAAACTACAGCAACACTAATTGACCACATTTGGACAAGTGATATTGAGTCTCTCGCCTCCTGTAACATTTTACATACTGATATTACTGACCATTTTCCTGTCATTGCACAATTCAACTTGAAAACTCCTATCAAATCTAACAGCAACACCACAAATTATGTAACAGTAAGAAAATTTACAACCATATCTCTAGAAAATTTCAACAGTGCTATTTCAGAACAAAATTGGTCTAACGTAATGCAATCCTCATGTTCAAATGAAAGTTATAACGCGTTTTATAAAAACTTTGCCTCGCTCTTCCAACAATATTTTCCTTCAAAACTCATTCGCGTCGAAAACAAACATGACAAAAGTCCCTATGTTACACCAGCACTAAGGAGAAGTATTACTGAGAGGAACCGGTTGGAAAGATTAGCAAAGAAATGGCCTCTAACTTATAGGGAAACTTATAAAAAATATAGGAATAAATTAACATCAACATTAAGAGCTGCTAAGAGAAAATTTCATCAAGACCAGATAAGTGCCAACCAGGGAAATCCAAAATCTGAATGGAAATTGATTAACAACCTCTTGGGGAAAACTAAATGTACAGCAAGCTCAAAATCCATTGAACTAAAGCCAACAAAGTCAGATATCCCAGATACATTTAACAACCATTTCCTTAGTCTTGGTAACAATTTAATAGAAAATAACGATTCATTCACACAGTACCTCCATAATTCTCCGAACTTCTCAGTGTACTTCTCTCCAGTGGATAAAGAAGAAATAGAGCGCTACATAAAAATTAAAACCCACTGCCCCAGGATACGATGACATTCCATCGATAGCAATTAAACATGTTTCACCTCACATTGCCCCACCACTAGTGCACATCATAAATTTATCATTTAGATCAGGTGTATTTCCTCAAAAATTAAAAGTTGCAAAAGTTGTCCCGATTTATAAATCAGGAGATAAGAGAAATGTAAACAACTATCGTCCTATTTCTATGCTACCAGTTTTAAGTAAAATATTTGAAAGAGCCATGGCCACACGACTTGTTAAATTTTTAGAAGGAAACAATTTACTCACAGAAAGTCAACACGGTTTCCGTAAAAATCGCTCTACAGAATCAGCACTTTTACAATTTGTCAGCAATGTTTACAACTGTTTAGAACAAAAGCTTTATTCAGCAGGGATTTTTTTGGACTTATCTAAGCATTTGATTCATTGGATCATAAAATACTTCTCACAAAATTAGAAAATGTAGGTGTTAGAGGTGTGCCACTTCAGCTCTTCTCCAGTTATCTAAGTAATAGATCTCAATTTGTTTTTTGCAACTCAACTACTTCTAATCACAAACAAATAACAAAAGGTGTTCCACAGGGATCTATACTAGGCCCTATATTATTTTTGGTATATATCAATGATATTGTACATGCTAGCTCCAAATTTAAGTTCGTCATTTATGCAGATGATACAAACTTATTAATAGCAGAGAAATCATTGAAAAGCTTGCATAAAAATCTAACATCAGAATTACTTCTTATAAATCAGTGGATGAAGGCAAACAAACTAATGCTGAATATAACTAAGACTAATTACATCCTATTTCAAAACCGATCATTAAAATATGAAATTCCTCCTGTAAAATTAAATGACAATTTAATACTTAAAGTCAGTCATACAAAATTTTTAGGCATTCACATAGATGAGAACTTGAATTGGAGCCATCACATAGCATCTGTAAACCTCAAATTGTCAAAATTATGTGGCGTGCTGTACAGGGTTAGACATCAACTCACAAAAGAGGCACTAATGTCAGTATACTACACTCTCTGTTATCCGCATCTCATGTACTGTGTATCTGTCTGGGGATCCACTTGGCCGTCTTTCTTGAAAAAATAACTATTACCCAAAATAAAGTAATCAGATGTATGTTTTTTATGGGAAAATATGATTCCACTAGTCAAGTATTAAACACAAACAAATTGCTTAATTTCACTTTTATTCATAAATATTTTCTACTACTTTGTATATATAGACACATAACTTTGTATTCTGGAAATACCATCCTTTTTAGTATTGCAACTAACGTGTACCATACTCGAGGCAACATTAACAATTTAGTTTGTCACCCATTCCGCACCATCCTTTATAAAAACAGTATAATGTACGTAGGTCCTCAAATATGGAACACTTTACCACATCATATCAAACAAGACCTTGATAGTATTACCACCAGTGTTTTCAAAAAGAGAATAAAAAATCACCTTTACTCTCTCCAAGCCACAGGAACATAACAAATCTTACACCCATAACTTATCATGTATTAACATGTAAAGCTATCGGTACATGTGTAAATTATTGCACTGTATATTATAATAATTTTTGTATGTGTATATGCAAGTGTGTAATATATCGTATGCCACAATAATTAATATTTGTGTGTATGTAGGTGTGAGTGTGTAACCTACTGTGTAGGTTAAATCAGTTGTTGTATGAGTCTCTAATAGGTGTGCATATGTTACAATAGCAAATCTGTCTGCCATGGAGTCCTGGCTCGCCAGACTGTGCCATTTATTCTGTTTATTAAGATAATTAAATGTTGTAATTGATTGCCAATAAACATTTGAACTTGAACTTGAACACACACACACACACACACACACACACACACACACACACACGCCCGGTAGCTGAGTGGTTAGAGCGCTGGCTTCACAAGCCAGAGGACCGGGGTTCGATTCCCCGGCCGGGTGGAGATATTTGTGTGTCTCTCCTTTGACGTGTAGCCCCTCTTCATTGTTCACTGTTCAGTGTTCACTATTCAGTGTTCACTTAGCAGTGAGTAGGTAGGGGGTGTAAATGGAGGAGTTGTGAGGTTGTTGTCCCGGTGTGTGGTGTGTGGCTGGTCTCAGGCCTAGCCCAAGATCGGAAATAATGACCTCTCACCTCGCTCCGTAGGCTGACGTCTGCCTGTCTCCTCACACACTGCACCACACCAAACACTCAAACACACACAGACACACACTATAAATGTATCTATAGTATAGATGTAACACACACACACACACACACACACACACACACACACACACACACACACACACACACACTATAGATGTATCGGATGTCGAATTTCAGACATCCGCGGATGCGGTATGCGGATGTCATTTTGCGGATGGAATTGTGGATGCGGATATCAAAATATGACATCCTCGCGGATGCGAATGTTTTTACGTCAAACGCTCTGACCAAGAGGACAAAAAGTATAAAGGTGTGCTTCAGTATGGGACCAAGCACACAGCGGGAGAAGTAACAAACAAGGTGACAAGGTGACAAGGTGACAAGGCGACAAGGTGACAAGGTGGGAGAACCAAAACACTGCCTGCCTAATGAGTTGGAATGGTGTCCTAATAGTTGATACTTCTCTCTTTGAAAGTGTCTAATTCATTCATTTAATTCATCCATGACTGACATTTGTGGTGTGCATTTATCAGTTTGTCTGCCTGAGGGTGAGAAGCATCCCATAATGTTGCACCCTGACAATACTCACTAACATTCCTTTGCTCAGCATCTGTCTGATTTTTGCAAAGGTGTTTTTTTTTTTCTATATATTTTTTCTTCCAACATGTTTCTCTCTATTGCCATTAGATCTTCAAACTGTTCTCTGTGCACTGATTTGAAGTGGTTTTTCAAAGACGTCGTTCCACGTCCCTTTGGTGATTCATCTTTCTTGCACAACACACACTGTGCTTGGTCACTTCACTTACTCATGAACTATTTCCACACTTCACTGCTACGTGACGCCATTTTTCAGCTGCTATAGCAGTCAGCACACAGAGCAATAAGGCTTTGTAAACTTGGTTATAACATCCTTTTAAACAAACACTGGCAAACTGTTTATGAGCGAGGAGCAAGCAAGGAAGGAACGCTACTTCTTACTTCGAAGGCGAACTCTTACCAAACTGGTGACCTGCCAGTGTGCTATGTAGGACTTGTGTTCAGAATGACAGGTTACAACTTATGGAGCAGTATTGTAAATTTTCGAGATGCTTAGCAATTGTGAAAAGAAAATTACTTTATCATAATGCTTCATTGCATTAAATTCTAGTAGGAAATACATCGAAAATCCCTCTATAATAGTACTACTAGTAATAATGAACCAATAGGTAATATTCCCCTTCTTCCTCCGTGAAAACCTTTCATCGACAACTCTCCATCAGGGGAAGCAGCGACCACAGGGAACTCAT
>NC_059256.1:11537691-11542691 GCF_017591435.1 Portunus trituberculatus | reverse complement strand
TGGTGCCTCACAACCTTGACGTCATTGCCACAGTGGAGACCTTCCTAACTCCTCGGTGCCCGCTAACTACGGACAGCTGCGGGACTACACCACATGGCACCGCCGAGACAGAACGCATGGCACTTTTGGTGGTGTTGCCGTGTGCTTTAGGAAGTCTCTCTCTGTGCAGGTGGTGGAAGTCGATATGCCAGAGCACCTGGAGCTCATATTTTTCAAGGTGTGGACACACAACAATGAAGCAGTGCTCCTTTGTGTGTGTTACCGCCCTCAGTGGCAGGGAAGTGAGCCTCTTCACTTTATCCACACTAATCTGGATGCCCTACTGTACCAGCAAGCCTGCAAACACCTCATCATCATTGGTGACCTCAACCAGCACCTTGTGGCGAGGGCATTTGATGACTTGCTGACAGACTTTGTGCTCACTAACCATGTCGACTTCCCAACCCATATTTCTGGCTCCTCACTCGATCCAGTAATTACCGATCTGCCAGAGGGATTAGTCACCTGCCGCCCACTCGGTACCCCTGGGTCATCTGACCACGTGGCCATCCTTACGACAGTGAAAGTGAGGGTGGACAGGGATGAACCGACAACGCGCACCAACTGGCTTTGGCGGCGAGCTGACTGGGAGGCACTGAGAGCTGAGCTCAGCCAGACAAACTGGGAGGATCGTCTCACTGGCACCCTTAACGAACAGGTGGAGGCCTTCACCAGTCACCTGCTGTCCCTTCAGTCAAAGTATGTGCCCTGCCAGACATATAAATCAAGACCAGGGGATCAGCCATGGTTTGGATTTCGCTGTCGTGAGGCGGCGGACTTGAAGAGCAGGGCCTGGCGACGACTGAGAGCAAGCAGCACCCAAGCCAACCGTGAGTCATATAAAGCTGCCTGCCGCAACATGGCCAACGCGCAAAAAGCCGCCATCCAAGGTGGAAGACTGACCTGACTGCAAAGCTCTCAGGTCAGAATGTTGGTAAGAAGGAGTGGTGGAGTAGCTTGAAGCAGCAGCAGGGCCTGGCCACGGACTCCACCATCCCCCCACTCACCACACCGAGCGGTGAGGTAGTGACGAGAGGGAGGGACAAAGCCGAGCTATTCTCCGCCCACTTCTCCACCAAAATGAGTGTTACCCACCCAAACAACACTCCACCCAGGATCCCAGTGCTAACAACTGCTGAGCTGGACAGCCTGCACATCACCATGGAGGAGGTGATGGCCCTGCTCAGCAAGACCGACACGAAGAAGGCTCTGGGACCAGACAACATCAGCCCTCACATACTCAGGCAATGTGCAGCTGAGCTCGCCACTCCACTCACCCAGCTCTACCGGGAATGCCTCACTTCCCAAACATGGCCAGCACTCTGGAAGCAGGCCAGAGTGGTGCCTGTACACAAGAAGGGTAGCAGGGCGGATCCTAAGAACTACAGGCCCATCTCTCTCCTCTCCGTGGTGGGAAGACGCTGGAAGTCCTCATCACGAGAAAAGTCACCGCCTTCCTCGACGCCCACCACCTCCTTAACTCAAAGCAGTTTGGGTTCAGGCAGGGTAAGTCGGCAGCCGACCTGCTTCTCCTAAACTCTACGGAGTGGAGCACCGCGATAGACAGTGGGAAAGAGGTGTTCGTCGTTGCCCTGGATATCGCCGGTGCTTTTGACAGAGTGTGGTTCAAGGGAATGGCAGCCAAACTGAGGAGCCTTGGAGTGTGTGGAGGACTGCTGCACCTCCTGGAGGACTACCTTCATGGCAGAACCCTGCACACTGTTGTTGATGGCCACTCGTCCTCCCAACACCATATCAAAGCCAGCGTCCCTCAGGGCAGTGTCCTCGGGCCTCTGTTGTGGTGTGTATATTTCAATGACATACTGCAACTAGTCCCCGAGGCCAAAGCGTATGCAGACGACTGCACCCTCACCTTCATCAGCGACAGGAACCACCGGCAGAACACGGTGGACAGAATCAACGCTGTCCTGCAAGTTATTGCATCCTGGAGCTGCCGCTGGCAAATAACCCTCGCCCCTGAGAAAACTCAAGTCCTGCACATCTCCAGGCGGCGAGAAGACGCCCATCCCCCAGCCTTCTTTCTTGAAGGCAAAAGGCTGCCTTTCCAGCAGTCTATCTCCATCCTGGGGGTGGAAGTAGACGCAGGCCTAACTTTCACCACCCACGTGAGGAGGGTTGCCAGGGATGCGGCGTGGAGGCTGAGCTGTGTCCGACGCGTTGGGAAGTTGCTCGACGGTCCGGGGATAGCGTCCCTCTACAGGGCCCAGGTCAGGCCCGTCATGGAGTACGCTCCTCACCTGGTCCTCCTGCCCACCCTCCTATCTTGCCGGGCTTGACAGGATCCAGGCAAGAGCGCAGAGGATGGTGCAAATGAGGAACCAGGACCAGCAGCTCAGCTTTCAACCTCTACAGCAGCGGCGAGACGTGGCGGGCCTGTGCGTCATGTACAAGGCCCTCAGGCAACAGACTCCACACCTGGCACCACTACGCCTGCCACCCCATCCATCCCCACACATGACACTCGAACCGCCGGCCTAATAGACCACCACCTCACTGTGACTGTGCCCTTTGCGAGGACCGAGAGTCACCTCCGTTCCTTCCTCCCTCGTTACAGCCGCATGTGGAACCGGCTGGTGCAAGACACAAACATACACCACTCTACATGCCTCCAGGCGAACAAGAGAGGCGTGAACGAGTGGCTAAAGTACTAGTGAGATAACAAAAGTGCAGTGATGAAATGTAATTATATAGTATTACTTATTCATTAATTCATGAGAGAGAGAGAGAGAGAGAGAGAGAGAGAGAGAGAGAGAGAGAGAGAGAGAGAGAGAGAGAGAGAGACACAGAGAGAGAGACGATGACAGATAGACAGAGGAACCATTCTCTCTCTCTCTCTCTCTCTCTCTCTCTCTCTCTACACACAATTGCACTCACTCTTAACCACACGTGACAATGGAGGAGGAAGAGGAGGAGGAGGAGGAGGAGGGGACAAATCCAATATTTAAAAGGAAGAAGTGGTTCAAATTAGAGAGAGAGAGAGAGAGAGAGAGAGAGAGAGAGAGAGAGAGAGAGAGAGAGAGAGAGAGAGAGAGAGAGAGAGAGAGAGAAGCGGGAAACAATAAAAGAAATGGAAATAGAAAAGAAAATGCAGAAAAGAGGAGGAGGAGGAGGAGGAGGAGGAGGAGGAGGAGGAGGAGGAGGAGGAAGAGAGAAGAGGAAGAGGAAGAGGAGGAGGAAATGCAGAAAAGCTCCTATGAAGTCTTCCTCCTCCTCCTCCTCCTCCTCCTCCTCCTCCTCCTCCTCTTCTTCTTCTTTCTCTCACGTAAAGAAAAAAAGTGTTTTATGAAGATATAGACAAAAGAGGGAGGAGGAGGAGGAGGAGGAGGAGGAGGAGGAGGAGGAGGAGGAGGAGGAGGAGGAGAGGAGGAGGAGGAGGAGGAGGAGGATATTTCAATCTCTCTCTTTCTCTCTCTCTCTCTCTCTCTCTCTCTCTCTCTCTCTCTCTCTCTCTCTCTCTTCTTTCTTTTATTCATTTAATTCATTCAGCCGTATGTTGGAAGACGAGAGAGAGAGAGAGAGAGAGAGAGAGAGAGAGAGAGAGAGAGAGAGAGAGAGAGAGAGAGAGAGGATGGAAGGGTATTGCTGATCTGAAAAGGAGGAAGAAGAAGAAGAAGAAGAAGAAGAAGAAGAAGAAGAAGAAGAAGAAGAAGAAGAAGAAGAAGGCAAAAATTAAGAAAAAATAATGATAACTAAAAAAAAGAGAAAAAAAAAAAAAACGAGGAGGAGGAGGAGGAGGAGGAGGAGGAGGAGGAGGAGGAGGAGGAGGAGGAGGAGGAGGAGGAGGAGGAAGACTTTTGAAAGGATAACTCGTCTTATTTTCCAACTGAGAAGAGGAAGAGGTGATATTGACTGGAAGGAGGAGGAGGAGGAGGAGGACGAGGAGGAGGAGGAGGAGGAGGAAGAAGAGGAAGAAGAGAGGAGGAGGAAGGCAGAAATCAATATCACTATAGAAAATGGAAATAAACACACACACACACACACACACACACACACACACACACACACACACACGAACGGTAAAAAACAGACATTCTTTCTTTTTCTCTTCCTCCTCCTCCTCCTCCTCCTTTTATCTTTTCATTCCTCTTTTTCTTCTTTTCTTATCGTTGTTACATACTACTACTACTACTACTACTACTACTACTACTACTACTACTACTACTACCTTCAACAAATATTTTACCTTTTTCTTCATTTTTTTACCTCATAATTCTCGTCTTTATCCTTGTGTCACGTCTACAGATAATGATGGAAGGCATGCTGGTGGTAGTAGTAGTAGTAGTAGTAGTAGTAGTAGTAGTAGTAGTAGTAGTAGCCATAAGTCTCATAGCAAGAGATGAGATGTGAAGTTTGCAGTGAAGGACAGTATGAGTGAAGGACAGAGCGAGGATATTCAGTGTGGAAGAGGGAGACAGTTGAGTGTCACTGAAGAAGAGGGGATAGTTGTCTGGAAGGTTGTGTCCAGTTGATAGATGGAGGAATTGAGTTTGTGAGGCATTGAACACTGACAAGTTTGTGAGGCATTGAACACTGACAAGTTTGTGAGGCATTGAACACTGACAAGTTTGTGAGGCATTGAACACTGACAAGTTTGTGAGGCATTGAACACTGACAAGTTTGTGAGGCATTGAACACTGACAAGTTTGTGAGGCATTGAACACTGACAAGTTTGTGAGGCATTGAACACTGACAAGTTTGTGAGGCATTGAACACTGACAAGTTTGTGAGTCATTGAACACTGACAAGTTTGTGAGGCATTGAACACTGACAAGTTTGTGGGGCATTGAACACTGACAAGTTTGTGAGGCATTGAACACAACACAACATTGACAAGTTTTCTCTTAGTTTGATGAAGAGGCTCACAAATGAATAATAGAGAGAGAGAGAGAGTGGGTGACAGGACAGAACCCTGAGGAACACCACTATTAATAGAAATATGT
>NC_059256.1:11482691-11492691 GCF_017591435.1 Portunus trituberculatus | reverse complement strand
TAATTAAGCATGTGTTTCTATATATTCCTTCTAAATATTACACAATTTTCCTCTAACGACTCAATTTTCTCCTTTACAAAACAGTGTTGACTAAAGAAACATACTTAAACATGTGTATATTCCTTTCACAATCCACTTTTACACACTTATCTCACTCCACGTATGCAACACAGCTACATCTATAAGGCAGGTAATTCTAAACACCTCTTCGCTTCATTTCCACAATTTTAGAAGCCTTTTTTTTTAATTGACACGAGGTTTTTAAGGTGATTTTATGGTTCTAGAGGCAGAATGACAAGATTTCTGCACTATTAACATGAGAAACACTCTTGAAAACTCCGCTAGTCATCTCTGTGGCCTTTGTAAACAGTGGTGGTGAGAGAGAGGAGCGATTTTTAAGGTGTTTTTATGGTTCTAGAGGCAGAGTGACCATTAGACCATTTTATTGACATTAGGAAGGGTCTATGGAAGGTCACAAGATTAATGGCAACAGTCTTCACTATTTTAACCCCTTCAGTACTGGGACACATTTTTACCGTGAGTTTTGTGTACCATTAGACCATTTTATTGACATTAGCAAGGGTCTATGGAGGTCACAAGATTAATGGCCACAGTCTTCACTATTTTAACCCCTTCAGTACTGGGACACATTTTTACCTTGAGTTTTGTGTACCATTAGACCATTTTATTGACATTAGGAAGGGTCTATGGAAGGTCACAAGATTAATGGCCACAGTCTTCACTATTTTAACCCCTTCAGTACTGGGACATATTTTTTGTACCATTACCTTGAGTTTTATGTACCATTAGACCATTTTATTGACATTAGGGAGGGTCTATGGAGGTCACAAGATTAATGGCCACAGTCTTCACTATTTTAACCCCTTCAGTACTGGGACACATTTTTACCTTGAGTTTTGTGTACCATTAGACCATTTTATTGACATTAGGAAGGGTCTATGGAAGGTCACAAGATTAATGGCCACAGTCTTCACTATTTTAACCCCTTCAGTACTGGGACATATTTTTACCTTGAGTTTTATGTACCATTAGACCATTTTATTGACATTAGGGAGGGTCTATGGAGGTCACAAGATTAATGGCCACAGTCTTCACTATTTTAACCCCTTCAGTACTGGGACACATTTTTACCTTGAGTTTTGTGTACCATTAGACCATTTTATTGACATTAGCAAGGGTCTATGGAGGTCACAAGATTAATGGCCACAGTCTTCACTATTTTAACCCCTTCAGTACTGGGACACATTTTACCTTGAGTTTTGTGTACCATTAGACCATTTTATTGACATTAGCAAGGGTCTATGGAGGTCACAAGATTAATGGCCACAGTCTTCACTATTTTAACCCCTTCAGTACTGAGGTAAATAACATCCACTGCTTTTGCTTCGTCACACAAACTAAAATTTCATAAAAGAACTCTAGTAAACTTATTAATCAGGATCGCTTATTTCTGAAATCACGTATTGAATCTTTAATTAATTTCATCAATCTAACAATCTTGTCTCCGATTATCGTTTCCATCAGCCTGCACACTACTGGCTGGTCCGTCATTGGCTGGCAGTGACTTATTTGTTTTCTTGATATTGGGCGTGACATGAGCCAGCGTGCACTCGTGGGGGACTGTGGCGCTGTAAAGGTGCATTGAAGAAAATAGGAAGCGGGTTCACCAGATCGTTTTTCGCTGGGTGAGGTCTTCTGTAGCCAGGCTGTTTTGTTTACGTGCATGCTGTTCATCACGCAGGAGGAGGAGGAGGAGGAGGAGGAGGAGGAGGAGGAGGAGGAGGAGGAGGAGGAGGAGGCTTAACTTACCACAAACTTGAAAAGTGTTGGTCTGATCCATTAGAGAGAGAGAGAGAGAGAGAGAGAGAGAGAGAGAGAGAGAGAGAGAGAGAGAGAGAGAGAGAGAGAGAGAGAGAGAGAGAGAGAGAGAGAACGAACAAACAAAATACAATCACGGATAAATTTAAGCACCTTATTACTCAACACACATACACACACACACACACACACACACACACACACACACACACACACACACACACACACACACACACACCTGTTTAACTTTTTAAGAGAGAGAGAAGGAAGGAGAGCGAGAGACAGGCAATATATGATCTGTGTGTGTGTGATAAATTTAACCTTATAACTTTTTAAGAGAGACAAGGACACACACACACACACACACACACACACACACACACACACACACACACACACACACACACACACACACACACACACACACACCTGTTTAACTTTTTAAGAGAGAGAGAAGGAAGGAGAGCGAGAGACAGGCAATATATGATCTGTGTGTGTGTGAGTGTGTGTGTGTAAAATCGTGATAATATTTTTTTTTTTTTTTTTTTACAAGGGCACTGGCCAAGGGCAAACAAAGTGTTGGAAAAAAAAATCCCGCTGGTTGCCAGGCCCTGTTAAGAAGAAAGTAGAAAGAGAAAACAAAAAAATCTAAAAGGAGGGTCCAGTTAACGTAAGAGGTGTCTTGACACTCCTCTTTTGAAAGAGTTTAAGTCATAGGCAGGTGGAAATACAGACACAGGTAGAGAGTTCCAGAGTTTACCAGTGTAGGGAATGAAGGAGTGAAGATACTGGTTAACTCTTGCATTAGGAAGATGGACAGAATAGGGATGAGAAGAAGTAGAGAGTCTTGTGCAGCGAGGCCGCAGGAGGGGGAAGGCATGCAGTTAGCAAGTTCAGAAGAGCAGACAGCATGAAAACAGCGGTAGAAGACAGATAAAGATGCAACATTGCGGCGGTGACTTAAAGAATCAAGACAGTCAGTTAGAGGAGAAGAGTTGATAAGACGAAAAGCTTTAGATTCCACCTTGTTTAGTAAAGCTGTGTGTGGATCCCCAGACATGAGAGCCATACTCCATACACGGGCGGATAAGGCCCTTGTACAGAGCAAGCAGCTGGGAGGGAGAGAAAATGGACGAAGACGCCATAGGACACCTAACTTCTTGGAAGCTGATTTAGCAAGAGTAGAGATGTGAAATTTCCAGTTTAGATTTTTAGTGAAGGATAGACCGAGTGTGTTTAATGTAGAGGAGAGGGAAGTTGAGTGTTATTGAAGAAGAGAGGATAGTTGTCTGGAAGGTTATGTCGAGTAGATAGTTGTAGAAATTGAGTTTTGAGGCATTGAACAAAACCAGGTTTTCTCTGCCCCAATCAGAAACAAGTGAAAGATCAGAAGTTAGGCGTCCTATAGCATCTCGCCTTGAGTCATTTAATTGTTGTTGGGTTGGGCGTCTGTTGAACGCTGTTGAATAATGCAGGGTGGTATCATCAGCATAGGAGTGGATAGGGCATTGAGTCAGATTTAGGAGATCATTGATGAATAATAGAAAGAGAGTGGGTGATAGGACAGAACCCTGTGGAACACCACTGTTGATAGTTTTAGGGAAGAACAGTGACCGTCTACTACAGCAGCAATAGAACGATCGGAAAGGAAACTGGAGATGAAGGTACAGAGAGAAGGATAGAATCCGTAGGAGGGTAGTTTAGAAATTAAAGATTTGTGCCAGACTCTATCGAAGGCTTTCGATATGTCAAGGCCGACAGCAAAGGTTTCACCGAAGTCCCTAAAAGAGGATGACCAAGATTCAGTTAGGAAAGTAAGAAGATCACCAGTAGATCTGCCTTTACGGAAACCATACTGGCAATCAGAGAGAAGGTTGTGAGCTGATAGATGCCTCATTATCTTCCTATTAAGGATAGACTCAAAGGCTTTAGAAAGGCAGGAAATCAAAGCTATAGGGCGGTAGTTAGAAGGATTGGAGTGGTCACCTTTTTAGGGACAGGTTGAATGTGAGCAAACTTCCAGCAAGAAGGATAAATAGAAGTAGAGAGACACAGATGAAAGAGTTTGACCAGGCAGTGAGCGAGTTCGGAAGCACAGTTTTGAGAACAACAGGAGGGACTCCATCCGGACCGTAAGCCTTCCGAGAATCAAGGCCAGAGAGGGCCAGGAAAACGTCTTTATAAAGAATTTTAATTTTAGGGATGAAGTAGTCAGAGGGTGGAGGAGTAGGAGGAATATGCCCAGAATCATCCAAAGTTGAGTTGGTAGCAAAGGTTTGAGCGAAGAGTTCAGCTTTAGAAAAAGAAGAGACAGCTGTAGAGCCATCTGGATGAAGTAAAGGAGGGAAAGACGAAGAAGTAAAGTTGTTAGAGATATTATTGGCTAGATGCCAGAAATCTCGAGAGGAGTTAGAATTGGAAAGACTTTGACATTTTCTATTGATGAAAGAATAATGATGATGATGACGTGTGTGTGTGTGCGTACAGGTGTGCCAGAGTGAAATATATGAATACTTGAATTTTTATCGCCAATATTCTTACCATTAATCAATTATGCCTTTAGGGAAGACTACTGAAGCCACAGACACTCTTCACACGTCCATGATCTGTGTACACCCAGTAGTGACTCTCTTTCAACCTTTACTACATATTATAACAAGCAAAGTCACAGCCAGCCCTCTACACACACACATATACACACACACACCACACCTCCCTGGCTCCCTACACACCTCAATTTTCAACAGGTAAAGAAAAGAAAAAAAAGGAAATTTTTAAAGTAAAGGGTTACATCATAAACAGGTAACTTCATCTTTTAATTAACAAACGTGTGAAGAGGAGGAGGAGGAGGAGGAGGAGGAGGAGGAGGAGGAAGAGGAGGAGGAGGAGGAGGAAAATGAGGGTAAAACGTAACTAGATAATTATAACACTAAGAGAGAGAGAGAGAGAGAGAGAGAGAGAGAGAGAGAGAGAGAGAGAGAGAGAGAGAGAGAGAGAGAGAGAGAGAGAGAGAGAGAGAGAGAGAGAGAGAGAGATTTCAGTCCTAATTTCAAAGATATGATAAACTATACGTATAATAATAATAATAATAATAATAATAATAATAATGATATCGTAAGAACATAGCCTGGATTCTGAACCACATCCACGCGTCACCTTCACTATTATCCAAAGGGTCTAGTTGAAGTGACACGGGTTTTTAAAGGCTCTAGTTGAAGTGACACTGGTTTTTAAAGGCTCTAGTTGAAGTGACGCGGGTTTTTAAAGGCTCTAGTTGAAGTGACACGGGTTTTAAAGGCTCTAGTTGAAGTGACGCGGGTTTTTAAAGGCTCTAGTTGAAGTGACACGGGTTTTAAAGGCTCTAGTTGAAGTGACGCGGGTTTTTAAAGGCTCTAGTTGAAGTGACGCGGGTTTTTAAAGGCTCTAGTTGAAGTGACGCGGGTTTTTAAAGGCTCTAGTTGAAGTGACGCGGGTTTTTAAAGGCTCTAGTTGAAGTGACACGGGTTTTTAAAGGCTCGTTGAAGTGACGCGGGTTTTAAAGGCTCTAGTTGAAGTGACACTGGTTTTTAAAGGGTCTAGTTGAAGTGACGCGGATTTTAAAGGCTCTAGTTGAAGTGACGCGGATTTTAAAGGCTCTAGTTGAAGTGACACGGGTTTTTAAAGGCTCTAGTTGAAGTGACGCGGGTTTTTAAAGGCTCTAGTTGAAGTGACACTGGTTTTTAAAGGCTCTAGTTGAAGTGACGCGGGTTTTTAAAGGCTCTAGTTGAAGTGACGCGGGTTTTTAAAGGCTCTAGTTGAAGTGACGCGGGTTTTTAAAGGCTCTAGTTGAAGTGACACGGGTTTTTAAAGGCTGTAGTTGAAGTGACGCGGGTTTTTAAGGATGTTTCTGTGGTTCTAGTGACATGTTAACAAGTTTTCTGCATTACCAACAGGACAAAAATTCTGGATCAAATGCCTCGATACCTCCCTCTTAAAAGAAGACAAGTCTTAAGAAGTCGGAAACACAGAAGCAGGCAGGGAGTTCCAGAGTGTGCCAGAGAAAGGTGTGAAGGATTGAGAGTACTGGTGAACTCTTGCATGAGGGAGGTGGACAGAATAGTGGTGAAGGATTGAGAGTACTGGTGAACTCTTGCATGAGGGAGGTGGACAGAATAGTGGTGAAGGATTGAGAGTACTGGTGAACTCTTGCATGAGGGAGGTGGACAGAATAGTGGTGAAGGATTGAGAGTACTGGTGAACTCTTGCATGAGGGAGGTGGACAGAATAGTGGTGAAGGATTGAGAGTACTGGTGAACTCTTGCATGAGGGAGGTGGACAGAATAGTGGTGAAGGATTGAGAGTACTGGTGAACTCTTGCATGAGGGAGGTGGACAGAATAGTGGTGAAGGATTGAGAGTACTGGTGAACTCTTGCATGAGGGAGGTGGACAGAATAGTGGTGAAGGATTGAGAGTACTGGTGAACTCTTGCATGAGGGAGGTGGACAGAATAGTGGTGAAGGATTGAGAGTACTGGTGAACTCTTGCATGAGGGAGGTGGACAGAATAGTGGTGAAGGATTGAGAGTACTGGTGAACTCTTGCATGAGGGAGGTGGACAGAATAGTGGTGAAGGATTGAGAGTACTGGTGAACTCTTGCATGAGGGAGGTGGACAGAATAGTGGTGAGAGGAAGAAGAAAGCCTTGTGCAGTGAGGGTGGAGGAAGAAGAAGAAGAAGGAGGAGGAGAGGAAGCAAGCAGTTAGGAAGGTGATAAGAGCAGTTATGATGAAAATAGCGCTAAAAGGTAGCAAGAGGTGCAACATTCCGGCGGTGAGAAAGAGGCTGAAGACAGACACTCACTCAGAGGAGGGGAGTTGATCACACCAAAACCTTTTCATTCCACCCTGTCGAACAAAACTGTGTCACTGGAACCCTGCCCCCAAACATGCCAAGAGTACTCCATACAGGGGCGGGTAAGGCCCTTGTACAGAGTTAGCAGCTGGAGGGCCGAGAAAAACTGGCGGAGACGCCGCAGAACGCCTCACTTCATGGAAGCTGTTTCAGCAAACAGAAAAAGCAAAAACTTGATCGAAAAATATATATATATATATATATATATATATATATATATATATATATATATATATATATATATATATAGAGAGAGAGAGAGAGAGAGAGAGAGAGAGAGAGAGAGAGAGAGAGAGAGAGAGAGAGAGAGAGAGAGAGAGAGAGAGAGAGAGAGAGAGAGAGAGAGAGAGAGAGAGAGAGAGCAAGAAATAAATTTATAGGATGAGAGAGAGAGAGAGAGAGAGAGAGAGAGAGAGAGAGAGAGAGAGAGAGAGAGAGAGAGAGAGAGAGAGAGAGAGAGAGAGAGAGAGAGAGAGAGAGAGAGAAACAAAAAACACATTCAACAGGTTATAACGAAACGAAAAAAGACACAAAAAAAAATGACAACTTTTAACGAAGAAGAAGAAGAAGAAGAAGAAGAAGAAGAAGAAGAAGAAGAAGAGGAAGAGGAGTTAGTAGTAATAAATCCACCTGCCTAAGTCCAGGAGCCGAGAGCGAGCGTCCGTCCCCTTTGAGTTCCAACAGCACACTGACTCTCTTTTCTTCTTTCCTGCAGCCTCAGTCAGACCTTCCAGCGTTGACGAAATCTTACCCTAGCCTTGTCAATTTTACCCTAGATAGTTGAAATTACCCATAGATCGTTAATTAATACACCCTTACCATACATAAGGTTAAATATACCCCCTCCATCACCTCCAAACACACACACACACACAGGACTACACACTACAGCCACTACTGCAGGTGCTGTGTGGCCTCGTAAGTGACTGTGTGTGTGTGTGTGTGTGTGTACTGTGATCTGTGGTGACTGGGGAGAAAGGGGTTACGGTAGGTCTGGGGGCGTGAGGGGATGATACTGGGGACTAGGGAGGAAGGGATGGGGTGTCTGGGGGGTGAGGGGATGGTACAAGTCACGAGGATGGTTGTGTATATGAATAGGGCATGGAAGAGAACCAGCCTGCCACCAGATTGACGCCATTCTAACCTATCCATAAGGCGGCAGATGACTTTAAAATGACCCTAGTTTTTGCAGTACCCTAAATACTACTCTAAGAAGGGGACGATTACCATAGTTTAGAGTGTTTTGACTTAAAATGGAAGCACTATACAGGCTGCAGCTTTCCTTCACCCCAGCCTCACCTCTCTCTCTCTCTCTCTCTCTCTCTCTCTCTCTTCCTGTTTTTTTTCTTTCTTTTTTCTTTCTTCTTTTCTTCTTCTTCTTCTTCTTCTTCTTCTTTTTCTTTTCTTCTTCTTCTTCTTCTCCTCCTCCTCCTCCTCCTCCTCCTCCTTTAATTGGTCTGATCTTTATACGAGCATACCTGTTGAACTCTCTCTCTCTCTCTCTCTCTCTCTCTCTCTCTCTCTAATAACGTAACCTAAATGACACAAACAAACCTCTTATCTCTCTCTCTCTCTCTCTCTCTCTCTCTCTCTCTCTCTCTCTCTTGTGTTGTAAGTGGAGAAGTCGGACAAAGAGGGGAAATTTTCTTCTTCTCCTCCTCCTCCTCTCTCCTCCTCCTCCTCCTCCTCTTCCTCTTGTAAACAGTCTTAATGTGTAATAGAGTTACCACTAGTCTTCCAAAAACAACAATCCTCCTCTTCTTCCTCCTCCTCCTCCTCCTCCTCCTCCTCCTCCTCCTCCTCCTCTTTTTTCTAATTCGTTTTATGATTATTTCTAATTTTAAGTTCTAATGAGAGAGAGAGAGAGAGAGAGAGAGAGAGAGAGAGAGAGAGAGAGAGAGAGAGAGAGAGAGAGAGAGAGAGAGAGAGAGAGAGAGAGAGAGAGAAATTGTTGTTGTTGTTGTTGTTTATTTCTTTTCCATTTTCTTTCACATTTTTTCTCCTTTCTCCTTCTTCTTCTTCTTCTTCTTCCCCCCTCCTCCTCCTCCTCCTCCTCCTCCTCCTCCTCCTCCTCCTCCTCCTCCTCCTCCTCCTCTTCCTCCTACTTCTCTCCCTTACTCTTCTTTCCTCTTCTGTTCCTTGACATTCTCTCCTCCTCCTCCTCCTCCTCCTCCTCCTCCTTCTATTTCTTGTAGTCTTCTTCCTTCTCAATCGTCCTCTTCTCTTAGAATTCAGAGACGAAAGGAGGAGGAGAAGGATGAGGATGAGGAGGAGGAGAAGGAGGAGGAGGAGGAGGAGAAGGAGGAGGAGGAGGAAGAAACAAACTTTTAAAATGAAATATAGTAAAGAAAGGAAGGAAGAAAAGAAGGAAGGAAGGAAGGAAGGAAGGAAGGAAGGAAGGAAGAAGGAAGGAAGAGAAGAGAGAGAGAGAGAGAGAGAGAGAGAGAGAGAGAGAGAGAGAGAGAGAGAGAGAGAGAGAGAGAGAGAGAGAGAGAGAGAGAGTACTTAAGAGGATTACTTAAGTTAGAAAGACAAATACTTACATCAATTGGGAATTCAGAGTAGCAGCAGCAGCAGTAGTAGTAGTAGTAGTAGTAGTAGCAGTAGCAGTAGTAGTAGTAGTAGTAGTAGCAGTGGTGTCGTGTTAGTGGTGAAGTGGTGCTCCTTAAGATGTGTAGGTCACGTTATTAGGACACAAAACAACCAGGTCCCTAAAATGTCCTCTTTCCTGAGCTTGCAGGACAGATCAAGCGGTACCAGGACCACCTCAAAGCGAGACTAAAGGCACGCACCATTGACCCACGCCACCTTGAAACCCACACACAGGACAGACCAACTAGGCGCATGTCTGTCAAGAGGCATTCAAAACCTGGACTGGTACGCGTAACCACTGAGGCAAATCCGTGTAGCGAGGTGCAGGCGCCAGGATAGACACACCCCACATCTGCAACATCTGCCATAGGGGGTTCATGACACGGACTGGACTGCTCAGCCACGTCAAAGCACATGAGAGCCGCGCCATGGGAGAGGTCGTCGTCGTGCCCTCAATTGACACCCACACACGCTCTGTTCTCTCACCAAGACTATTTACAAAGGCCCCAGCTGAAGATACTCGTGTTTTTAAGGGTATTTTTACGGTTCTGGTGAGGAATTAGCAAGATTTGTGGCTCAACATAAGTAGAAACTGCCTTGAAAACTCAGCTCTTCGTCTTTGTGGTCTTGAGAAAGTGTCGTAGTGAGAGGTGACAAGATTAATGGCCACAGTCTTCAC
>NC_059256.1:11470191-11472691 GCF_017591435.1 Portunus trituberculatus | reverse complement strand
AGACATATATAGACTGAGAGAGAGAGAGAGAGAGAGAGAGAGAGAGAGACTTATCTTTTATAATTCATCTTTCAAAATAAACTTAACATCTCTCTCTCTCTCTCTCTCTCTCTCTATTCTACACTTTTAAATGCACATGTCTTTCAGGAACACTCATGAACAAATCTGTATACATTTTCCTCATCCCATATTGAGTATCGTGAGTCAGGTGAGGTGTTTGCTGGTCACAGGTGTAGTTGATTGGTGAGGTCAGCAAAGATATACACGTGAGCGCTTTAACCCCTTCAGTAGCGTGACGCGTTTCCATATTCCCTGTGGTGACTATTTGGTGACTTTCCACAGCTTCAGAAACTCATGTGGGGGTTAAAATAGTGAGGACTGTGGCCATTAATCTTGTGGCTATTAGATCATTTTATTGACATTAGGAAGGGTCTATGGAGGTCACAAGGTTAATGGCCACAGTCTTCACTATTTTAACCCCTTCAGTACTGGGACACATTATTACCATGAGATTTGTGTACCATTAGACCTCATTGACATTAGGAAGGGTCTATGAAGGTCACAAGATTAATGGCCACAGTCTTCACAATTTTAACCCCTTCAGTACTGGGACACATAATTACCATGAGATTTGTGTACCATTAGACCTCATTGACATTAGGAAGGGTCTATGGAGGTCACAAGATTAATGGCCACAGTCTTCACAATTTTAACTCCTTCAGTACTGGGACACATTATTACCATGAGATTTGTGTACCATTAGACCATTTTATTGACATTAGCAAGTGTCTATGGAGGTCACAAGATTAATGGCCACAGTCTTCATTATTTTAACCCCTTCAGTAATGAGACACATTATTACCATGAGATTTGTGTACCATTAGACCATTTTATTGACATTAGGAAGGGTCTATGGAGGTCACAAGGTTAATGGCCACAGTCTTCACAATTTTAACCCCTTCAGTACTGGGACACATTTTTACCATGAGATTTGTGTACCATTAGACCTCATTGACATTAGGAAGGGTCTATGGAGGTCACAAAAATAATGGCCACAGTCTTCACTATTTTAACCCCCACATGAGTTTCTGAAGCTGTGGAAAGTCACCAAATAGTCACCACAGGGAATATGGAAACACGTCACGCTACTGAAGGGGTTAAAACGCTCGCTATGAGGGAAAAAAAAATAGCAGGATGGAATGATAGCGGAAATCGTAGCGGGAAAACCTTGAAAAAAAAAAAAAAAAAACTTGTGCACATATTAATGAAGGTGTAGGTGGTGAGGCGTGGGTGTAGCAAGAGGCTGCGGTAACAAGGCAATGAGACCCCTGTTAATAGCCTGTGGAAGGTCAAAATACAGGAAGCAGAATGGAAATAAGGAGAGAGAGTAGTATTAAATCTTACATGTTAGAAGCGAACTCTCTCTCTCTCTCTCTCTCTCTGTGTGTCTGTGTGTGTGTCTGTTTATATCTGGAAGCTATTGTCGCATTTCTTACACTACTACTACTACTACTACTACTACTACTACTACTACTACTACTACAAAGACTAATTGAGAAGGAGGAGGAGGAGGAGGAAGGAAAAATGAAGAAGGGGAAAAAGGGAAGAGACAAACATTGATGAAAGAGGAGGAGGAGGAAGAGGAGGAGGAGGAGGAGGAGGAGGAGGAGGAGGAGGAGGAGGAGGAGGAGGAAAGGGAACAGCTAACGAACGACCGTAAAAGAGAATGAAGAAGAAGAAGAAGAAGAAGACGAAGACGAAGACGAAGACGAAGACGAAGAAGAAGAAGAAGAAGAAGAAGAAGAAGAAGAAGAAGAAGAAGAAGAAGAAGAAAAGAAAAGAAGAAAAGAAGAAGAAGAAGAAGAAGAAGAAGAAGAAGAAGAAGAAGAAGAAGAAGAAGAAGAAGAAGAAGAAGAAGAAGAAGAAGAAGAAGAAGAAGAAGAAGAAGAAGAAGAAGAAGAAGAAGAAGAAGAAGAAGATCCATCACCACCACCACCACCAACAACAACAACAACAACAACAACAACAACAGGAGGAGGAGGAGGAGGAGGAGGAGGAGGAGGAGGAGGAGGAGGAGGAGGAGGAAGAGGAGCAAGAGGATAATGGTGATGGAAAAAGAAGGAATTGCTAAAGACAGGGTAGAGAAAAAGAGAGAGAAAGAAAGAAAGAAAGAAAGAAAGAAAGAAAGAAAGAAAGAAAGAAAGAAAAGGAAAAAAAAACTATCTATTTTAAAGAGAAAACCAAAAATAGTAGTAGTATATTCTCTCTCTCTCTCTCTCTCTCTCTCTCTCTCTCTCTCTCTTGCCCTTTAACTTGGCATTTAAATATCAAATAATTCTACCTGTGTATGTGTGTGTGTGTGTGTGTGTGTGTGTGTGTGTGTGTGTGTGTGTGTGTGTGTGTGTGTGTGTGTGTGTGTGTGTGTGACTCAAGCCCTCAAGCAACGCGAGAGAGAGAGAGAGAGAGAGAGAGAGAGAGAGAGAGAGAGAGAGAGAGAGAG
>NC_059256.1:11462691-11465191 GCF_017591435.1 Portunus trituberculatus | reverse complement strand
CCAGAGATAAGCCAATTTTGTGACAATATTACGAGAGAGAGAGAGAGAGAGAGAGAGAGAGAGAGAGAGAGAGAGAGAGAGAGAGAGAGAGAGGAAAGGTAACGTATGTGATTTTTCGTACACACAATCTCTCTCTCTCTCTCTCTCTCTCTCTCTCTCTCTAATGCAATCTTACAAAATTTTGATGATTCTTACAAAAAAATAGAAAATTGAAAAAAAAAACGCCAGAGAGAGAGAGAGAGAGAGAGAGAGAGAGAGAGAATTTACCCTTCGCTGACAAAGATAGGATGTGAAGTGAAGAGTGATTGAAGAGGAGGAGGAGGAGGAGGAGGAGGAGGAGGAGGAGGAGGAGGAGGAGGAGGAGGAGGAGGAGGAGGAGGAGGAGGAGGAGGAATACAAAGGAATATAAAGGAAAGCCAAACAGCAACAGACCTGTTGGTCCTTTCGAGGCTGTTTGGTAACTACTTCTAACTGGCTACAGATAAGAGAGACAGGACAGTACAGGAGAAGGCTCCTCCCCACCCACCACTCCCTCCAGCTTTCGCTGGCATGGAAAATAGCTTGGAAAAGTACCATGCAGTATGGAAAAACTGACATGGAATTTTCACAGGAAAGGATGAAAGGAGATTCTATTATTCACCCTACGGTGAACTCTACATATCTATCTATAAGAAAGTTAATATAGTATCATGTTTAATTATTCAGACAAGAAGAGAGCTTGTTGGGGTTATTCTTTAAATATTTATCAATTTTGTTTTTGAATGATGCAATGGAAGTACTGTTTACTATTTCAGAAGGAAGCTTATTCCAAATGTTAACTATTCTATTAAAGAAAAGTGCTTTGCCTCGTGGGTTTTAAAGCGTTTTGGTGTAATTTTAAATCCATTATTCCTTGTTATGGTGGAATGATCAATAGTAAAATATTTATTTACATCAAGGTTGTTGTATCCCTGAAAAATTTTGAAAACTTGGATTAGGTCTCCTCTTATCCTGCGCTTTGTTAAGCTGAATAAATTTAATGCTTCCAGTCGTTCCTCATACGGCTTGTTTCTCAATCTCGGAATCATCTTGGTCACTCTACGCTGGATCCTTTCCAGTTTTTCAATGTCTTTTCTGTAATATGGTGACCAGAACTGCACACACTATTCAAGCTGAGGAGGAGGAGGAGGAGGAGGAGGAGGAGGAGGAGGAGGAGGAGGAGGAGGAGGAGGAGGATGGCCCTTCTCTTCTTCTCTCTTCCTTCTATTACCTCTCTTCCTCTTCTTCTTCTTTAGTTTTTCCTTCTCTTTTGACCAGACAGACACGAAAAAGAGGAGGAGGAGGAGGAGGAGGAGGAGGAGGAGGAGGAGGAGGAGGAAAAGCTGTGACATATCTGAGGTCAACACAATGCTACAAACACTTGAATAGGACTGGTGCCCTTCCTGTTTGTGAATCCTGGTGACTGAATGGTGAAAATGCTCGTTCTAAGGTAGTAGTAGTAGTAGTAGTAGTAGTAGTAGTAGTAGTAGTAGTAGTAGTAGTAGTAGTAGTAGTAGTAACCACATATATATGACCGTAGCGTGCAAATTACTCCATATAACGCTGAAATAAATATAAAAACACCATTATAGACACAAATTAACAATATTACTATGGTGTTTAGATTTTCCTAATGATCAAAACGCCAAAAATTCAAATTATATAGTTTACAAATTTTAAAGACGTTACCCATTAAATAGCATCGTTTTCTTCCTTCACAGATACAGAAAACGGAATTATTTAAGGGAAACTTCACTATTTTTTCTATATTTATTTCTATAGTAATTTTTTCGTCTCGGTTAAATTGCCAGAGAGAGAGAGAGAGAGAGGTGCTTGTCTAGAAAACACTTAATTCGGCTCACCACGACTATTTTGGTGACATTTGGTGAAGTGGCGCGAGTTTCCAAGGTTGTAGTGACAGATTAGCAATATTTCTACATTATTAACGGTGTAGGTGTTTTAATCTGTCACTATAACTGTAAAAACACCCTTAACTCCTTCAGTAGCGTGACGTGTTTCCATATTCCCTGTGGTGACTATTTGGTGACTTTCCACAGCTTCAGAAACTCATGTGGGGGTTAAAATAGTGAAGACTGTGGCCATTAATCTTGTGACCTCCATACACCCTTGCTAATGTCAATAAAATGGTCTAATGGTACACAAAACTCAAGGTAAAAATGTGTCCCAGTACTGAAGGGGTTAAAATAGTGAAGACTGTGGCCATTAATCTTGTGACCTCCATAGACCCTTGCTAATGTCAATAAAATGGTCTAATGGTACACAAAACTCAAGGTAAAAATGTGTCCCAGTACTGAAGGGGTTAAAATAGTGAAGACTGTGGCCATTAATCTTGTGACCTCCATAGACCCTTCTAATGTCAATAAAATGGTCTAATGGTACACAAAACTCAAGGTAAAAATGTGTCCCAGTACTGAAGGGGTTAAAATAGTGAAGACTGTGGCCATTAATCTTGTGACCTCCA
>NC_059256.1:11425191-11450191 GCF_017591435.1 Portunus trituberculatus | reverse complement strand
TGCATAAAACACTCTAAAACACCCAAAAACACCAAAATACTAGCTCAACATGCAAAAACACTCTAAAACACCCAAAACACCAAAATACTAGCTCAACATGCAAAAAAACACTCTAAAACACCCAAAAAACACCGCAAAACACCAAAACACTAGCTCAACATGCAAAAAACACTCTAAAACACCCAAAAAACACCGCAAAACACCAAAACATTAGCTCAATATGCAAAAAACACTCTAAAACCAAAAAAACACCGCAAAACACCAGAACACCAGCTCATTATACAAAAAACACTCTAAAACACCGCAAAACACCAGAACACTAGCTCAATATGCAAAAAAACACTCTAAAACACCCAAAAACACTAAAAAACACCAAAACACTAGCTCAATATGCAAAAAAACACTCTAAAACACCCAAAAAACACCGCAAAACACCAAAACACTAGTTCAATATGCAAAAAACACTCTAAAACACCCCCAAAAACACCACAAAACACCAGAACACCAGCTCAATATACAAAAAACACTAAAACACCGCAAAACACCAAAACACTAGCTCAATATGCAAAAAAACACTCTAAAACACCCAAAAAACACCGCAAAACACCAAAACACTAGCTCAATATGCAAAAAACACTCTAAAACACCAAAAAAACACCGCAAAACACCAAAACACTAGTTCAATATGCAAAACACTCTAAAGCACCGTAAAACTCCCAAAACACCGACAAAACTCCCAAAACCCTCAAACTACTCCAAACTAGCCCAAAACAGCCAAAACAGCCCAAATCACCAGTAAAACGCACCAAAACAGCCCAAAATCACCATTAAATTAGCTACAAACACTCAAAAACCTTCTAAAACAGCCAATATTGTGGCAAAACACCCAATAATTGCCCCAAACAGCTCAAATCACCATTAGCGACCCAAAAACACTCGAAAAACAACAAAAATAGCCTTAATCACCAAAAAAACGAACCCAAAACAGCCCAAATCACCAGAAAAACATGAAAAAACACAAATCACCAAATCACTTGCCTTAAATACAAAAAAATCTCAAAACCCATTAAACCATAAAACAGCCCAAAAAGAACTCTAAACTAGCCCAAAATAGCCCAAAGCATCGAAAACCAGCCCAAATCACCAGTAAAACGCACCAAAACAGCCCAAATCACCATAAAACTAGCTTAGAACACTCAAAAACCTCTAAAAACAGCCAAAACACCCAAAATACAGGCAAAACAACTCTAAACTAGCCCAAAATAGCCCAAAGCATCTAAAACCAGCCCAAATCACCAGTAAAACGCACCAAAACAGCCCAAATCACCATAAAACTAGCTTAGAACACTCAAAAACTTCTAAAACAGCCAAAACACCCAAAATACAGCCAAAACAACTCTAAACTAGCCCAAAATAGCCCAAAGCATCGAAAACCAGCCCAAATCACCAGTAAAACGCACCAAAACAGCCCAAATCACCATGAAATTAGCTTAGAACACTCAAAAACCTCTAAAAACACCCAAAACACCCAAAAACAACCGAAACAACCATAAATTAGCCCAAAATCAGGAAAACAGCCCAAAATATTTAAAAAACCGCCCAAATTGTCAAAAAAACTAGCCCAAATCACCATAAAAATTAACACATCACCAAAAATAGCACAAACCTTCCCAAAAACAGCCCAAATAATAAAAAATAGCCCAAACTACCAAAAACTAGCCCAAAACACCAAAAAACTAGCCCAAACCACAAAAAATAAGCAAAATCACAAAACATTTGCACATATAATCTCAAAAACAGCCCAAATAATAAAAAATAGCCCAAATCACCCCAATTAGCCCAAATCATCCCAAAACCAGCCCAAATAACCACAAAATAGCCCAAATCACCACAAAATAGCCCAAATCACCAAAAAACAGCCCAAATCACCAGAAATTAGCAAATAATCTCTAAAACAGCCCAAATAATAAAAAAATAGCCCAAATTACCAAAAAATAGCCCGAATCATCAAAAAATAGCCAAAAGTAGCCCAAAATTTGCCCAAACACCCCCCCCTGGCCCTCCCACAGCCGTCAGCCAGCCAGCACAGCGAGACACAGCAGCTGCATAGATCACAGCAGGCCGTGGCTCTGAGCGCCCTGGAATTCGGCTACAAATTGACGCAACAGCAGAAGAAATTACTGCAAGATTTGACGCCACAGGGAAGGAAAGAATTAGAAGAGAGAACGGCCAAGGTATGTAATAATAATAATAACAAAAATAATAGGAGTAATAATAAGAGTAAAGATAATAGCAATGTACGCGTTGTTAAAAGCTGTATGGTGTGACTTATTTTCCAGGGTGTGTTTTCCGTATGGTGACTTATTTTCCAGGTGGTTATATATTTTTTTTTCCGGTTCGTATCACTATTATTATTATCATTATTATTATGTGCATGAGTTACTAAAATATATATAATGTACGTGTTGTTAAAAGCTGTATAGTGTGACTTATTTTCCAGGGTGTGTTTTCCATTTAGTGACTTATTTTCCAGGTGGTTATATTTTCTTTTCCTGTTCGTATCACTATTATTATTATTATTATTATTATTATTATTATTATGTGCATGAGTTACTAAAATATATATAATAGTAATTTTTTTTAACTAACTGCAAGCGAATGAGTGGGTCAAAATATTAATCACTAAATATTTAAGTTTAAAAAAATGCATCTTTTAATTGCATGTACGAATTCTTACTGTCATATTATTATTATTACTATTATTAACACTAAATTTATAAGAATATTTCATTTATTTTATTTTTTTTACTTAATGCTAAAAAAAAATAACTAGTTTTTATTTTAGATTATTATTATTATTATTATTATTGTTTATTTTTCAATAGATTTCATATTTTTCTCATTTATAATTCCTCCTCCTCCTCCTCCTCCTCCTTTCCTTTGTTTTCATCTTATTCTTCTTTTCCTTCTCCTCCTCCCTCTCTTCCTCCTTTTCCTCATTCTTTTCATCTTCCACCTCCTTTTTTTTCATCTCTCTTCCTCCTATTTATCATCACCTCCTTCCCTTCCTTTTCATCTCTCCTCCTCCTCCTCCTCCTCTTCTTCATTTTCTTCATCTTCCTTTTCTTCGTTTTCTTCCTTCTTTCCACCTCCTCCTCCTCCTCCTCTTCATTTTTCTCTTCTTCCCTTCCTCTTTTTTCAATAATCTCCTCCTCCTCCTCCTCCTCCTCCTCTTCTTCCCGTTTGTATCACCTCTTCCTCCTCCTCTTCTTAATCTTCTTCTTTCTCCCTTTTTTTCTATCTAATCATCTCCTCCTCCTCCTCCTCCTCTTCCTCCTCCTCCTCCTCCCGCAGACACGTTTGGCACAAGACCGCGTGTATTTGACCCACCTACGGCACAAGGGTCAGATCGTGGCGCGGCGAGGTGGAGGCGAAGAGATCGTGTCCCTCGCGAATCGCACTGTCAGATTTCCCGTATTACTCAAGAAGGTGCCGCTAAATCTGTGGCCTGAGCAGTACCGTGTGTATTATAACCTGTGAGTGTTGAGAGAGAGAGAGAGAGAGAGAGAGAGAGAGAGAGAGAGAGAGAGAGAGAGAGTTCACCAGTACTCTCAATCCTTCACCACTATTCTGTCCACCTCCCTCATGCAAGAGTTCACCAGTACTCTCAATCCTTCACCACTATTCTGTCCACCTCCCTCATGCAAGAGTTCACCAGTACTCTCAATCCTTCACCACTATTCTGTCCACCTCCCTCATGCAAGAGTTCACCAGTACTCTCAATCCTTCACCACTATTCTGTCCACCTCCCTCATGCAAGAGTTCACCAGTACTCTCAATCCTTCACCACTATTCTGTCCACCTCCCTCATGCAAGAGTTCACCAGTACTCTCAATCCTTCACCACTATTCTGTCCACCTCCCTCATGCAAGAGTTCACCAGTACTCTCAATCCTTCACCACTATTCTGTCCACCTCCCTCATGCAAGAGTTCACCAGTACTCTCAATCCTTCACCACTATTCTGTCCACCTCTCATGCAAGAGTTCACCAGTACTCTCAATCCTTCACCACTATTCTGTCCACCTCTCATGCAAGAGTTCACCAGTACTCTCAATCCTTCACCACTATTCTGTCCACCTCCCTCATGCAAGAGTTCACCAGTACTCTCAATCCTTCACCACTATTCTGTCCACCTCCCTCATGCAAGAGTTCACCAGTACTCTCAATCCTTCACCACTATTCTGTCCACCTCCCTCATGCAAGAGTTCACCAGTACTCTCAATCCTTCACCACTATTCTGTCCACCTCCCTCATGCAAGAGTTCACCAGTACTCTCAATCCTTCACCACTATTCTGTCCACCTCCCTCATGCAAGAGTTCACCAGTACTCTCAATCCTTCACCACTATTCTGTCCATTCCTTGTTTTGCATCATATTCAAATCTTTATATAATATTCTCTCTCTGCTTTAAAATAGTGAAGACTGTGGCCATTAATCTTGTGACCTCCATAGACCCTTGCTAATGTCAATAAAATGGTCTAATGGTACACAAAACTCACGGTAAAAATGTGTCCCAGTACTGAAGGGGTTAAAATAGTGAAGACTGTGGCCATTAATCTTGTGACCTCCATAGACCCTTGCTAATGTCAATAAAATGGTCTAATGGTACACAAAACTCACGGTAAAAATGTGTCCCAGTACTGAAGGGGTTAAAATAGTGAAGACTGTGGCCATTAATCTTGTGACCTCCATAGACCCTTGCTAATGTCAATAAAATGGTCTAATGGTACACAAAACTCACGGTAAAATGTGTCCCAGTACTGAAGGGTTAAAATAGTGAAGACTGTGGCCATTAATCTTGTGACCTCCATAGACCCTTGCTAATGTCAATAAAATGGTCTAATGGTACACAAAACTCAAGGTAAAAATGCGTCCCAGTACTGAAGGGGTTAAAATAGTGAAGACTGTGGCCATTAATCTTGTGACCTCCATACACCCTTGCTAATGTCAATAAAATGGTCTAATGGTACACAAAACTCACGGTAAAAATGCGTCCCAGTACTGAAGGGGCTAAAACACTATCTAACACTGTCCTAACACTGTCCTATCACCACCAGAACCCATTACCCATGGGTGAAGAGCAGAGGCTGTGAAAAGTTTAGCACTGTGTTCAAAGCCCCAGGGTCGCTTCCCCCACGTGGGCTGGCTTCCTTCCCCTCCTCTGGGAACACATGGGTCAGGTAAGAGAGAGAGAGAGAGAGAGAGAGAGAGAGAGAGAGAGAGAGAGAGAGAGAGAGAGAGAGAGAGAGAGTGAGTTGGTGTAGTGAACTTAACCTAACCTAAAGATGAATTTGATATAAGAAAAGAGAAAAAGAAAAAGAAATAAGGAAATAGATAATAATAATGAAAATTGTGGGAAAAATATGAAAAAAATGAATGAAAATGAAAAAATAAAACTAATTCTCTCTCTCTCTCTCTCTCTCTCTCTCTCTCTCTCTCTCTCTCTCTCTCTCTCTCTCTACAGGTATTTAATTGAGGGTGCCACAGGAATCTTCACTGGCTCCATGTATGACGACACCTCCTTAATGATGAAAGGTGAGAGAGAGAGAGAGAGAGAGAGAGAGAGAGAGAGAGAGAGAGAGAGAGAGAGAGAGAGAGAGAGAGAGAGAGAGAGAGAGAGAGAGAGAGAGAGAGAGAGAGCATGGGTATAATACAGTCATTTTTATTATCACTGTCACCATTCTTAAAGTTGTCGTCACTGTCATCACCATTACTATTGTCACCACCATTACTATTGTCATCACCATTACTATTGTCATCACCATTACTATTGTCACTGTCATCACCATTACTATTGTCACTGTCATCACCATTACTATTGTCACTGTCATCACCATTACTATTGTCACTGTCATCACCATTACTATTGTCACTGTCATCACCATTACTATTGTCATCACCATTACTATTGTCACTGTCATCACCATTACTATTGTCACTGTCATCACCATTACTATTGTCACCACCATTACTATTGTCATCACCATTACTATTGTCACTGTCATCACCATTACTATTGTCACTGTCATCACCATTACTATTGTCACTGTCATCACCATTACTATTGTCATCACCATTACTATTGTCACTGTCATCACCATTACTATTGTCATCACCATTACTATTGTCACTGTCATCACCATTACTATTGTCACTGTCATCACCATTACTATTGTCACCACCATTACTATTGTCATCACCATTACTATTGTCACTGTCATCACCATTACTGTTGTCACTGTCATCACCATTACTATTGTCACTGTCATCACCATTACTATTGTCATCACCATTACTATTGTCACTGTCATCACCATTACTATTGTCACTGTCATCACCATTACTATTGTCACTGTCATCACCATTACTGTTGTCACTGTCATCACCATTACTATTGTCACTGTCATCACCATTACTATTGTCATCACCATTACTATTGTCACTGTCATCACCATTACTATTGTCACTGTCATCACCATTACTATTGTCATCACCATTACTGTTGTCACTGTCATCACCATTACTATTGTCACTGTCATCACCATTACTATTGTCACTGTCATCACCATTACTATTGTCACTGTCATCACCATTACTATTGTCATCACCATTACTATTGTCACTGTCATCACCATTACTATTGTCACTGTCATCACCATTACTATTGTCACTGTCATCACCATTACTATTGTCACTGTCATCACCATTACTATTGTCATCACCATTACTATTGTCACTGTCATCACCATTACTATTGTCATCACCATTACTATTGTCACTGTCATCACCATTACTATTGTCACTGTCATCACCATTACTATTGTCATCACCATTACTATTGTCACTGTCATCACCATTACTATTGTCACTGTCATCACCATTACTATTGTCACTGTCATCACCATTACTATTGTCACTGTCATCACCATTACTATTGTCACTGTCATCACCATTACTATTGTCACTGTCATCACCATTACTATTGTCACTGTCATCACCATTACTATTGTCACTGTCATCACCATTACTATTGTCACTGTCATCACCATTACTATTGTCATCACCATTACTATTGTCACTGTCATCACCATTACTATTGTCACTGTCATCACCATTACTATTGTCATCACCATTACTATTGTCACTGTCATCACCATTACTATTGTCATCACCATTACTATTGTCACTGTCACCACCATTACTATTGTCACTGTCATCACCATTACTATTGTCACTGTCATCACCATTACTATTGTCACTGTCATCACCATTACTATTGTCATCACCATTACTATTGTCACTGTCATCACCATTACTATTGTCATCACCATTACTATTGTCACTGTCACCACCATTACTATTGTCACTGTCACCACCATTACTATTGTCACTGTCATCACCATTACTATTGTCATCACCATTACTATTGTCACTGTCATCACCATTACTATTGTCACTGTCATCACCATTACTATTGTCATCACCATTACTATTGTCACTGTCATCACCATTACTATTGTCACTGTCATCACCATTACTATTGTCACTGTCATCACCATTACTATTGTCACTGTCATCACCATTACTATTGTCACTGTCATCACCATTACTATTGTCACTGTCATCACCATTACTATTGTCATCACCATTACTATTGTCACTGTCATCACCATTACTATTGTCACTGTCATCACCATTACTATTGTCATCACCATTACTATTGTCACTGTCATCACCATTACTATTGTCACTGTCATCACCATTACTATTGTCATCACCATTACTATTGTCACTGTCATCACCATTACTATTGTCATCACCATTACTATTGTCACTGTCATCACCATTACTATTGTCACTGTCATCACCATTACTATTGTCACTGTCACCACCATTACTATTGTCACTGTCATCACCATTACTATTGTCATCACCATTACTATTGTCACTGTCATCACCATTACTATTGTCACTGTCATCACCATTACTATTGTCACTGTCATCACCATTACTATTGTCACTGTCATCACCATTACTATTGTCACTGTCATCACCATTACTATTGTCACTGTCATCACCATTACTATTGTCACTGTCATCACCATTACTATTGTCATCACCATTACTATTGTCACTGTCATCACCATTACTATTGTCACTGTCATCACCATTACTATTGTCACTGTCATCACCATTACTATTGTCATCACCATTACTATTGTCACTGTCATCACCATTACTATTGTCACTGTCATCACCATTACTATTGTCACTGTCATCACCATTACTATTGTCACTGTCATCACCATTACTATTGTCACTGTCATCACCATTACTATTGTCACTGTCATCACCATTACTATTGTCACTGTCATCACCATTACTATTGTCACTGTCATCACCATTACTATTGTCACTGTCATCACCATTACTATTGTCACTGTCATCACAAGAAGAAAGAAGAAGAGGAAGAGGAAGAAGACTAAGAACAAGAACAACAAAAACAAGAGGAGGAGGAAGAAGAAGAAGAGGAAGAAGAAGAAGAAAAACAAGAATAAGAGAAAAGATAAAAAATGAGAAATAAACTAGAAAATATTAAAAAAACAGGAAAAATTGGGAGATTAACAACATTTCTACATTTTAAAGGCTCTAGTTGAAGTGACGTGGGTTTTTAAGGGTGTTTTTGTGGTTGTAGTGACAGATTAACAAGATTTCTGCATTACTAACAGGAGAAACACTCTTTTAAATGGCTCTAGTTGAAGTGACGTGGGTTTTTAAGGGTGTTTTTGTGGTTGTAGTGACAGATTAACAACATTTCTGCATTATTAACAGGAGAAACACACTTTTAAATGGCTCTAGTTGAAGTGACGTGGGTTTTTAAGGATGTTTTTGTGATTGTAGTGACAGATTAACAAGATTTCTGCATTATTAACAGGAGAAACACACTTTTAAATGGCTCTAGTTGAAGTGACGTGGGTTTTTAAGGGTGTTTTTGTGGTTGTAGTGACAGATTAACAAGATTTCTGCATTATTAACAGGAGAAACACTCTTTTAAATGGCTCTAGTTGAAGTGACGTGGGTTTTTAAGGGTGTTTTTGTGGTTGTAGTGACAGATTAACAACATTTCTGCATTATTAACAGGAGAAACACTTTTAAATGGCTCTAGTTGAAGTGACGTGGGTTTTTAAGGGTGTTTTTGTGGTTGTAGTGACAGATTAACAAGATTTCTGCATTATTAACAGGAGAAACACTCTTTTAAATGGCTCTAGTTGAAGTGACGTGGGTTTTTAAGGGTGTTTTGTGGTTGTAGTGACAGATTAACAAGATTTCTGCATTATTAACAGGAGAAACACTCTTTTAAATGGCTCTAGTTGAAGTGACGTGGGTTTTTAAGGGTGTTTTGTGGTTGTAGTGACAGATTAACAAGATTTCTGCATTATTAACAGGAGAAACACTCTTTTAAATGGCTCTAGTTGAAGTGACGTGGGTTTTTAAGGGTGTTTTTGTGGTTGAAGTGACAGATTAACAAGATTTCTGCATTATTAACAGGAGAAACACTCTTTTAAATGGCTCTAGTTGAAGTGACGTGGGGTTTTTAAGGGTGTTTTTGTGGTTGAAGTGACAGATTAACAACATTTCCGCATTATTAACAGGAGAAACACTCTTTTAAATGGCTCTAGTTGAAGTGACGTGGGGTTTTTAAGGGTGTTTTGTGGTTGTAGTGACAGATTAACAACATTTCCGCATTATTAACAGGAGAAACACTCTTTTAAATGGCTCTAGTTGAAGTGATGTGGGTTTTTAAGGGTGTTTTTGTTGTTGTAGTGACAGATTAACAAGATTTCAGCATTATTAACAGGAGAAACACTCTTTTAAATGGCTCTAGTTGAAGTGACGTGGGTTTTAAGGGTGTTTTGTGGTTGTAGTGACAGATTAACAACATTTCTGCATTATTAACAGGAGAAACACTCTTTTAAATGGCTCTAGTTGAAGTGATGTGGGTTTTAAGGGTGTTTTGTGGTTGTAGTGACAGATTAACAACATTTCTGCATTATTAACAGGAGAAACACTCTTTTAAATGGCTCTAGTTGAAGTGACGTGGGTTTTAAGGGTGTTTTGTGGTTGTAGTGACAGATTAACAACATTTCTGCATTATTAACAGGAGAAACACTCTTTTAAATGGCTCTAGTTGAAGTGACGTGGGTTTTAAGGGTGTTTTGTGGTTGTAGTGACAGATTAACAACATTTCTGCATTATTAACAGGAGAAACACTCTTTAAATGGCTCTAGTTGAAGTGACGTGGGTTTTAAGGGTGTTTTGTGGTTGAAGTGACAGATTAACAACATTTCTGCATTATTAACAGGAGAAACACTCTTTTAAATGGCTCTAGTTGAAGTGACGTGGGTTTTAAGGGTGTTTTGTGTTTTGTTGTAGTGACAGATTAACAACATTTCTGCATTATTAACAGGAGAAACACTCTTTTAAATGGCTCTAGTTGAAGTGACGTGGGTTTTAAGGGTGTTTTGTGGTTGTAGTGACAGATTAACAACATTTCCGCATTATTAACAGGAGAAACACTCTTTTAAATGGCTCTAGTTGAAGTGACGTGGGTTTTTAAGGGTGTTTTTGTGGTTGTAGTGACAGATTAACAAGATTTCAGCATTATTAACAGGAGAAACACTCTTTTAAATGGCTCTAGTTGAAGTGACGTGGGTTTTTAAGGGTGTTTTTGTGGTTGAAGTGACAGATTAACAACATTTCTGCATTATTAACAGGAGAAACACACTTTTAAATGGCTCTAGTTGAAGTGGTGGGTTTTTAAGGGTGTTTTTGTGGTTGTAGTGACAGATTAACACTATTTCTGCATTATTAACAGGAGAAACACTCTTTTAAATGGCTCTAAATGAAGTGACGTGGGTTTTTAAGGGTGTTTTTGTGGTTGTAGTGACAGATTAACAACATTTCTGCATTATTAACAGGAGAAACACTGTTGTGAACCCTGCCAGTCATCTCTGTGGCCTTGGAAAACAGTCATGGAGAGAGAGCAGAGCGTTTCACAATATCACCCTCTCTCTCTCTCTTTCTGTCTCCTCACTCTCCCTCTCTCCGCAGGCATGTATGGTGAGTGGGTGGTGCACGACTCCGGCATGACAGTGGTGCAGAAAAGCCACGGGTTCACCACTGGGGAGGCCATGACTCTGGACGCCAAACACAGGGTGAGTACTGCCTTACCTAACCTAACCTAACCTTGCCTAGCCTTACCTAATCTTGTCTAACCTAACCTAACGTAACCTAACCTTGCCTAACCTAATCTAACCTAACCTAACCTAACCTAACCTAGCCTTACCTAGCCTTACCTAACCTAATCTAACCTTACCTAATCTAATCTAATCTAACCTAACCTAACCTTACCTAACCTAACCTTGCCAAAATTGTAGAAAAAAAAAAAAACATCAGGAACTTGTATAGAATTTTTGAAAAGGAGGAATATGTAAGTGTGCGACTCATTCCGTGTATACAGTGCGCCTCAGTCGTCACTCACTGCCTCACACCGCCACGAGCCACCTCTGCCAGACGTGCTATAATTATCGTTGAATATAATAATTTGGCCTCGTGCAATAGGCGATAGCATGCAATAACACAATTTAACATACAGGTAAGTCTGGATTTTCACAATAGATGCGTTCCACGAGGCATTGCGTATTTCAAAATTGACGTAAAACAAACTTGCAATCCTCTTAAAAAACGCTAGATGTTAGTGGGATGTGGGCCAAATCGTGTCAAAGCAAACACATCGCGCAAATTCAATCCATCGTAATGTTTTTTTTGTCGCATATTAACAAAAACGCGTCAATCAAACACGCGTAAATCAAGAGTTACCTGCGTGTGATGGGTTGGTTGTTGTTGTGCGATTTTAATTGAAACGTGTGTTGTGTGTGTGAAAGGAGTAATGTGCAGAGTGTGGCGGGTTACACTCAGAACGTTTGGGAACCACTCACTAATAATGATTGATACTTCTCATTCTTCTTCTTCCTCCTCCTCCTCCTCCTCCTTTTTCTTCTCTTTGAATGTCCTGTATTCTCTGCATTTTCTTCTCTTCTCTTCCTTATTTTTCTTCTTCTCATCCTCCTCCTCCTCCTCTTCCTTCTCCTTCTCTTCCTTTCCTCTCCTTTATTTTTATCTTCCTCCTCATCCTCCTCCACTCCTTCATTTCTATTTCATCTTCTCTTCCTCCTCCTCTTTCCTCCTTTTTTGATCTTCCTCCTCCTCCCTTTCATTTCTCTCTCATCTCCTCCTTTTCTCTTTCTTTTAATCCTCCTCCTCCTCCTCCTCCTCCTCCTCCTCCTCCTGTCCCTCTTACAATACTCAAAATTACCAAAAGATCTGCTGTTGTTTGACTTTCCTTTACATTCCTCCTCCTCCTCCTCCTCCTGACCCTCCTCCTCCTCCTCAGATGGGCCACAACCACCTGGAGGAGCTGGGCCATCGTGGGGTGGTGGTCATCCGGAACCCCTTCAAGGCACTCATCTCACACAGACACCTTGACGTTGGAGGTCACACGGGTTATGCCCCCAAAGCTCACTTCCTAGGACAAGGTCAGTGTCTGGGGGGCAGGGAAAGGGAGGGGGAGGGATTTTTAGGGAGCTGTGGGTGATTTTATGGGTGTATGGGGCATGGGGATATTCTGTGGGGGTTTTTGGGGGTTTGGTTCACCTTGGGGGCTATTTTTGGGGTTTTTCGGAGGTGGTTTTAAAAGTGTGGGGTTTTAAGTTATTTTTCCTTGTTTTTCTTTGGGGGTTCAAATTTTCTTTTTTCTTTTTTTTTCATTTTTCTTTTTTCTTTTTCTCCAAGGCTTCAGTTTTGTTGTTTTTTAGGGTTGATTTTCTTTTTCTTGTTTTTTTCTTTCTACTTTTCTCTTTTTCAGTTTTTTTTTCTTGTTTTCTTAGGTTTTTTATGTTCATTTCTATAATATTTTGTAGAAAGTTGGTGTGTGTGTGTGTGTGTGTGTGTATTTACCTATTTGTGTATTACAGGGGCTGATCTAAGCTCTCTGTTTCCTGTCTCCTTGTCCATTCCTGTCATATCTCTCTTTCATCTGATTGACACACACAGCGTCAACGACATGACTGCTCAGTTTATTCCACTTATCAATGCTACGATGCGGGAAACTGTATTTTCTCACGTCATTTAGACAGATGTCCTTTATTAGCTTTTTTCCATGTCCTCGGAGATAATTACTTGTGGTCACCTTTATCAACTCTCTGTCCAGTATGTCAATCTTGTTCACCAATTTATACATAGTTATCATGTCTCCTCTTGTTCTTCTCTCTTCTAATGTGGTCAGCCCCAGCTTCCTCAGTCTTTCCTCATAGTCTAACTCCCTGAGTCCTGGTACCATCCTTGTTGCCAGCCTCTGTACCCTTTCCACCTTCTTCACATTTTTCTTCATATGCAGTGACCAGACACATGCTGCATATTCTAACTGGGGTCTTATTAAGGTACATAATATCTTCTTCATCATTCCTTCATCTAGGTAGTGGAATGCAAGGCCAATATTTTGAAGCATGTTGTATGTTTTCCAAAAAAATCTTGTTAATGTGTTTCTCCGGTGACAGTGTTTTGCACGGTTACTCCTAAGTCTTTCTCCTCATTGGTCTCTTCAATTTTCTGATCACCCAGTCTGTAATCCCTGTTTGGTCTGTATCTACTTCTTCCCATTTTCATAACATGGGTCTTGTCTATATTAAATTCCATCTGCCACTCTTTACTCCACTCATATATTTCATCAAGATCTTCCTGTAACTTGTTACAATCTTCCACATTCTTTACTCTCCTCATAATTTTAGTATCGTCCGCAAACATGTTCATGTAACTGTCAATTCCTACTGGCATATCATTAACATAAATGTGTGTGTGTGTGTGTGTGTGTGTGTGTGTGTGTGTGTGTGTGTGTGTGTGTGTGTGTGTGTGTGTGTGTGTGTTTTCTTCCTGATTTTCTCCTTTCTCTCTTTTCTTTTTTCTCCTTTCTTTTTTCTTTTTTCTTCCTAATTTTCTCCTTTCTCTCCTTTTCCTTCTCCTTTCTTTTTTCATCCTATTTTCTCCTCTTTCTCCTTTCTTTCTCTTTCTCTTTCTCTTCTTATTTTTCCTCCTCTCTTTTATCTCCTTTTTCACTTCTTTTCCTTCCTAATTATCTCCTTTTCTTTCTCTTTCCTCTCCTTTCTAACTTTCTCTAACCTAACCTAACCTACCCAACAGGCTGGGCGGAGTTCGTGAGGCTCAAAATCCGACTTTGGCGCGACTTTTACGAGGACTGGCTGAGATCGACCAACGCCAGCGCCATTTACGTCACGCACTACGAACTACTTAAAGCCAATCCTGTGCGAGAAATGCAAGGGATACTGAGCTACTTAAACCTCCCTCAAGACACTCAACGATTAAAATGCTTAGGGAGAAATTCAGATGGCTTATTTAAACGCAAACCAAGGCGTAATCTTGAGCTTGATTTTGACCCCTTTACTGAGGAGCTAAGAGGGTTAATATACGATGCCATAGACGCTGTTGACATTGCACTGAAAGAGAGAGGGAAGAAGGGACTGCCAGTTGACATATATGAGGTGTATGACAAGGCAGAGGCTGAGATGATGAAGATAAGAAGTAGAGATGGTGATCCTTTTAAGACTTTTGGGTGAGTGTTGAAAAATTAAGTTACTAATTTGTGTTAGACTGGAAATCTGACTTGGGCTATGAATATTTGTGAAGTGGTGTGAATTTTAGCCTGGAAAAAAAGTATTGGGGTAGAAATTCTTGGGAAATATGATGTGGACTGGAAAATATTGAGTTTAAGAGAAAAATAGAGGGTTTGAAACAATAAGAAAGTAATACTGTGATTTAGGAGTTAGAAAAATAAGATGATATTTGGTTTAAAGAGAAAAAAATAGTGTTTGAAAAAATAAAAATGAAAAAAAAAAAAACAGCGTTGATTACCAAACGTAACTCGCTCCGAGAAAAACAAAGAAAAAGAGAGAGAGAGAGAGAGAAAAGAAAGAAAAAAAAACAGTGGAACCTTCTTTATCAAACTTGAAAGAGAAAAAGGAAAAAAGAAAAAAACTATAATGGAACCACAAATAGAAATAATTAATTTACTGAAAAAAAAAAAAAAAAAAACTGAGAAGCCTGGCAATAATAGTGAGGCTGGAGGCTGAGAGACCTTAGCATGGACACCACAGCCCCACAGACACCACAGCCAAGGCCCACAGCACAGCACAGCCAGACCCTACACCACAGCCAGGCTCCGTGGACACCAAAAGGGCCACTTATCATTTACCTGGTTTTGGTGAGGGAGAAGAACAGCCAGAGAATTGCGAGCACTGTGGGAAATGTCAGCAAACGGCAGGCAGTCACCAGAAGTGTGGATAGCAGGGCTTCTCCACACTTGGGTGATTAAAAACTAACTCCACTTCACAGGTAGGAGTGTTAATAGCATGTGTTGTGCCTTATGGAGGGCACATTTAGAGAGAACAAGCTCCTCTCTCACCACAAGTTTTCCAAGGCCACAGAGAAAATGCGCCTTATTTTCAAGACAGTTTCTCCTTTTACTTAACCAGAAATCTCACTAATTCATCACCAGACGTGCGAAAATAGGTTTAAAATATCTTCAACTGGAGCCTTTGGAAAATAGCAATGGTGAGAGCGAACCTTTTTTTTTTTTTATACATGTGGGCTTTTCATGGGAATTTCAGGGCTAAAGGGGATACTTTTTAGGGTACCTTCTATCTTAAAACCCACCCGCTAGGAAACCGTTGCCCCGAGTGAGGAAGCCCAACCTACACTCAGACCGTTGACAGGATTCGTTTGAGAACACAAGCCAAAATGTGACAATGGCCTCTGTGCCTTACCAGTGACAGGCAGATATTTAGCAGTGGGTATTGTTTCTATAAAATATGAGGAATTTGTGAAGGGTTGAGACAGGCTAGGGATTTGAAAGATATCGGATATAATAGCAAGGGTCTCCTCTCATAGTTTTTGATAAGTAATAACACAGAGACCTCCCGCAGCCATCTGTCTGGTGTGTGCTGTGGAAATATCTCTACACTCACAGGAATTCAGGTTGTGCAGGGGAACAGCAAGCAACCTGGGGAGTTTTCAAGAGGCCTTTCTTAATATTAGGAGCATTTTGTCAGGGATAAGGAGTGCAGAAGTGAAAGTCGCAAGTATTTCCTGATAACTGACTTTGATATTGGTAATCACTGGTAAACTCTGGAACTCCCTCCCTGCATCTGTATTTCTGAATTTCTACGACTTGTCTTTTAAGAGGGAGGTATCGAGGCATTTGCTCTCCAATTTTGGTTGATAATTTTATACTTTTAGAGAGCCACCACTCAAGTAGGCCTTTTTCTTTATCTTCTCTTTTTTTTTTGCCCTTGGCCGGTTCCTCTTCCTACGTAAAAAAAATAAATAAATAAAAATGTGGTAACTGTCTTTTGGTGGGTAGTTAGATATGTGAGGTGTCTTACGTTACTCTGGTTATCTGTTCACTCAGGTATGGTGGAGTGGCCAAGGCTAGTGGATTCTTTAGTGAGATATTTCACAAACACACCTCAAAACCAACTACATTTGTTACTTGACATATAGAATACCACCACAATTCAACACAAGAGCAATGCAACACTACATAACCACATACTGTTATATAATTCACCTTGCGTCTCCACTTGTATCCATCAAAGTACCTGTCACTGCTCACTTCACGCATCCGACACGATCAAGTCCTGCGGTACAACACATGTGTCATCACTACATGCAAAGAATCACCAAAAATATTCTAAGTCCATTCTCCGTCCACAGTACACATCGCACGAGGCTCTACAACACTTAGGAACATTACTCTAGGTTACTCCTTACTAGTGAGGCGAAGCAGAGGAGGGACCCAGTCTTCATGGTCAACCTAACACCCGGAAAAATTAGTGTAAGATAAACTTGATCACTTTGTCCTGGGTTATCCTTGGCAGCGGGCAGCGGGCAGGCGAAGGGCCTCCTACCAAAACAACAGTTATTTTTACCTTATCTCTACCTAACCTAAGCATCATGAGCCGTGGGTCTCTCGCATGTTTTCGCTTATCACCTTGTTGTGTCTTCCCATCAACTCAGTGTCCATCCATGGTGCCATCCACTATTTGCCATCCACTATTTGGACCTCTGCTCTGTTTGTCATGCATGGTAACTCTCTGTACCCTCTGTGTGGCGTGTTAGGTCCTGTTGCTGCCATTGGTGTTGTTGCTGAGCGGGCTCCTGGCCGGCCTCCCGACATACCCCCGTCCCCGAGATAACGCGTCCTCGCGTTATACCGGAACAGCGCGAGTGTGTATGTCCAGGTAACTGGAACTGTAGGCACCTCGGGGTCCCTCTCGTCCTCTCTGGCAAAAAATGTAGTAGCATACCAACAGCCAACCATGCAGATACCCAGCAGGACAGCCGCACCTAGGAGAAGGTGGGGCCACCAGTGCGTAAAAGACACGGGTGGTGTGGCTGACCTGGGAGCATGGAGAGGCAGGAGTTGAGTTGCCAACACGTCCAAATCCACGGGAAGAGTGCCACCCGCAGTTGGCTCCGGGAGGTCTGGGAGGACGTCAAGGACTCGTTGTTCCCACTCGGTGATGAGGGGGCCCAGGACCACAGGGGTGGGCCGCAGGCTAAGGGGATCTCATCCACAACGGTATCCAAGGCCGGGAGGGAGAAGGCGTCAGCATGTACGGCACAGCTGGGTCCAACGGCCAAGATACCAGAACCATGCAGTGTCTGGGTGACCTTGGCGAGCGAGTTTGCAGGACACACCATCGTGATAGCAGTGGGTGTAGAGACAGAATAGGCCCATCCAGTTGGCAGGCGGTAGAAGTGGGGCAGGAAGGACTGCACCACTCGTTTAGGGCACAATGTGACAGCTTCTGGGCGATTAAAAAATAACTCCACCTCACAGGTAGGAGTATTAGCAGCATATATAGGACTATGGGGTGGACAAATATACAGGGCATCATGCTGCCTGCACCTGTTAAAGTCTGACATCAACATGTAGGCTCTTCTATTCTCTGAGACAGCTAAGTATTTGGCGGTGGGGACTGTTTCAACAATGTATGAAGAAATGGGGAGAGATTGGGGAAGAATATACATTTGAAAAATATCAAAGACATCTGAAGGGTCTCCTCTCATGGGGATCATTAAGTAATAACATAGAGAACCTCCTAAGGCCATTTGTCTCGTGTACACTGTGGAAATATCTCGGTAGACTGACAAAAATTCTGGTTCTGCCGGAAACAGTAATCCAGGTGATTTTAGTGATGCTTGTTTTAATATACTGAGAAGACATCACCTGGGATAATCAAGGCGGAAGCATAAGTCTCTAACATTTCTTGAAATCTGATTTTAATGTTTGTTAGATCATGGTTCAGATCTGACAAAGCAAGTTGTATTAATGTGATGGTTTCTAAAAGATTAATTTCTTCTTCTATCATTTTAGTCTTTATTGAAAATTGACTTATAATTTTAGCCGAATTGTTTGCAGCAACTTCTAAACGATTAATGGCCGAATTTACATGTCGCAAGTCTCTTATAGTTATATTTAGTATTTGTGAGTGAATGTTTAGTTGTTGACGTTGTTCTTCTGATAAGTGCTCTAAATCATTAACTTGTTGATGAATGTTGTCTACTTCTGCTTGTGTGGCCACACCAAATAGCAAATTAGCTAGAGTACCAATGAAATTTACGGCACCTCTTTTAGGCCTAGGGTGTGGTGCTCTTCCGCTAACTGATTTAAAAAATTCCACTGTCTTTAAATATTTTATCAAATTCTGCCTTGAAGGAATCTAAAGTTCTGCTCAGTAATTTTACCGTGGGATAAGACCGATTCATGTGCTCCATTGACCAAGAAACGTCGGCTGTCAAGTTCAGTGCATTGATAAGGGGCTGGAGAATTTCGTCTGTATTCACAAGAATGGGGACGGTATATGCGCGTCCTGTGATCATCATTTTAAAAGCAGGAGTAAACACCAATCCTTGCCGTATCGGAGCCTCACGTTCAGGGTGCATTGTGTCCATTACCCCATGACCTACCTGAAAACAATTATTATTATTTAATATTTCATTTCCTTTAACTTATCCTACGTATTATTTATAATTTATCTCCTATATTCTAGTGGGCGTTCCATAATGAAGGGATGATCGGGGGAACTGTGTTTGATCTCAATGCTCGGCGGGGAATTGGCGAGGCACGCGTAGTGGGTAAGGGGTCGTCCTCATTCTCATGGTCTGACTCATCAGCTGCGGGAGAGGTTGCCAAGTAATCATAGGGGAGCCAGTTAATGCGGGTCAGTTCGTCTCTCTCGGTTATTGTGTCTTTTAGTGGGAAGGCACGTCCTCCACCTACCTTTCTTTTTGTGTGAACACTTTTTGTCTGTCCTCCGCCTACTTTCTTTACCCTTATGACCACGTCACTTATCTTACTGGTGACGTGATATGGACCTTCAAAGGGAGCCTGTAACTTCTTGGGTTCGCCTGACTTAGGAATGTTACATAAATAAACTCTCTCTCCTTCCTTTATATTCATCACTTTGGTTCTCTTATATTTTTGCTCATTCTCTAGACGTCCTTCTTCCAAATAGTCTAGATGGATTTTATATATTTTCTGAGCGGTGAGGAGTTTTTCCTTTTTATAATCTTGCAAACTCAACAAAGGGGTCTGAGGCTGTTCTAAAGTTTCAAATGGAGTACGGGCATCTCCTAAATACATTAAAAAGAAGGGTGTATCTCTGACCACTCTGTGATAGGCAGTATTGTAGGCATGGGTAGCTACTGGCAACCATTTATCCCATTCTGCTCTATTTTCTTCACATAGAGTTTGTAAAATGTTGATGAGAGCAGTGATAGGCCTCTCAATTACTCCATTAGTGGCGGGGTCATATGGAGTGGTTCTCAAATGTTTGATTTGCATCAGCTCTGTTATTCCTTTAAACACTTCATTTGTGAATTCTTTTCCATTGTCACTAACCACTATCTCTGGGGTGCTATGCAGACAAATTACATGCTCATAAAAACCTCTCGCCACTTCTCGGGCTTCCTTTGTTCTCAAGGGAATGGCAACTAAATATCTCGTCATTACATCCACAACAGTCAGTACATATTTATATCCCTCGTTGGCCACACTCAGGGGTCCAACTAAATCCACGTGTACTCTTTCAAATGGACTTCCCACTTCTGGATAAGTACATATATCTGCTGCAAACAGGACAATTAGCACAGTATTCAGTCACGTCCCTGACCAGGCCCTTCTAAAAAGCAAATTGCTTGCATTTTTGGAGTGTGACACTCACGCCTCTGTGGTCCTCAGAGTCATGAGCGCAAGCGCTGTGGACACACATGATTCATACTGCTGTTACAACCATCCTGTTTATAATACATCCTCTTCTATTTCCATATTTTTCAAAGGTACACTTTTACCTCTCTCTTATCTCTCTTAACACAGGATCCTGTTTTTGTCTCTCAATGAATTCTTTTATACTCCACATGTGGAATTTATTCATCTTCTGTCTCTCTCTTTTATATTCTTCATGATTCTCTTCACTAGTGCCCTCACTAGTACTTCTATTTTTTACATCATCATCTCTATCGCTAGACTCCTCGCTAGCTATCACAAGTACTCTATTCTCTATCTCCTCTGTCAGTGCATCCGAGTCTTGGCGCCTCATGCGCGACAAATAATCTGCCACTATATTCTCTTTACCCGGGAAATACTTCACTGTGAAATCATATTCACCTAGTAATGTCTGCCATCTCGCCACTCTACTATTTGGCGTCTTCACCTTTAACAGCCACGTGAGTGGTCTATGATCTGAGCGAATTTCCACCGGATACCCCAATATCAGTGACCTATTTATCTTCAAACCGTAGATAACTGCTAATGCTTCTCTCTCTACCGCTGAATAGTTTCTCTCTGCGCTGAATAGTTTCTCTGTGCCGCGTTTAAGCTACGACTGAAATAGGAGATGGGTCTGAGTTTTCCTTCATTGTCTTCCTGTTGTAAAATTCCACCAATACTAATTTTGGACGTGTCACTTGTTAGAATAAAGGTCTTATCAAACCTGGGAAAAGCAAGAGTAGTCAGGAAGCGTTGCTTCTGTCTTAATGTTAGTATCACAGATGTTACCCGTTGTTCTCACTGTATCTCTTTTATAATGTGAAATATCCCACACCTGACACCAGATGTTGTAACTGACCTTTGCTAGCTAGTTACACATGTGAGCTGTTTACGTTACACTGCTTACCTGTTACCTCAGATATGGTTAAATGGTTAGGCTGGCACTCTGGGGGGTTTGGTGACTACTGCAGACTCAAGCGCCCCCCCCCATGCCTTTCTTTGATAATATCGGCATCTGTTAGTTTAAACTGTAGCCTCTTTTTAATATTTTCAAAGTATCCCCCAACTTGTCTGGTTTTAATGTATATTCTAAAGAAGGAAAACATCTAAGCATTCTGGCTGTGAAGTTCTTTCCACGTAGCGGCTGAAATGCCTGGCTCTTACGTGACAGCCCTCCACAAGCTGTGTCAAGGCGGGTGTACAACTCGCGCAGTGTCTCACCTTGCCTCCTGCTTGCCAAATTTAAAACTACAATAACAAACATTTTGAATTGGTGAAAAACGTTACGAGTTTGAGAAAAAAACATTGTCAGTTACCAAAAAAAAAAAAAAAATTATGAGTCAGAAAGAATGTTATGAGTTAGGAAGAATGTTATGAGTTAGGAAGGTTGTGAGTTATGAGAGGAAACATGCTGAGTTAAAATAAAATGTTATGAGTTGCAGGGAAACATTTTGTCAGCGAGAAAGAAATGTTTGTATAAAATAAAAGAATGAAAAAGAGAATTATTTCTTTTGTTATTTAGTGAAATGCTTTTATTATTTTTCTATTAATTTTTTGAAGTTAGTGAAGAAAGATTGTTGTTCCTGTGAGTGTTGGAGAAAAGTATTTTTGTAACAATCTCTGGAAAGAAATAAAAATATGTATAAGGAATGAAATATTGTGGTGCCTTTATCAGTATTAAGAAAAATAAAAAATAAAAATTAGAAGCTTGATTTAATAACACAAAATAAAAAATAAATAAAGAAATCAATAAACAAATGAAAAATGAACACAATAAAAAAAAAAAAAAAATAAATAAATAAATGAATTAATAAATATATACATGCAAATATTCATCAATATTTTCCTTAAACCAAAACAATATATGTGATACACTCAAAAGCTCTATTTTGTAAAGCTCTATTTAGAAAAGCTCTATTTTGTAAAGGTCTATTTTGAAAAGGTCTATTTTGTAAAGGTCTATTTTGAAAAGCTCTATTTTGAAAAAGGTCTATTTTAAAAAAGTCTATTTTGAAAAGCTCTATTTTGAAAAAGTCTATTTTGAAAAGGTCTATTTTGAAAAGGTCTATTTTGAAAAGATGTATTTTGAAAAGGTCTATTTTGAAAAAGTCTATTTTGAAAAGCTCTATTTTGTAAAGGTCTATTTTGAAAAGGTGTATTTTGAAAAGGTCTATTTTGTAAAGGTGTATTTTGAAAAGGTCTATTTTGAAAAGGTCTATTTTGAAAAGGTCTATTTTCTATTTAGAAAAGGTGTATTTTGAAAAGGTCTATTTTGAAAAGGTCTATTTAGAAAAGGTCTATTTAGAAAAGATGTATTTTGAAAAGCTCTATTTTGAAAAGCTCTATTTTGAAAAGCTCTATTTTGAAAAGCTCTATTTTGTAAAGGTCTATTTTGAAAAGGTCTATTTTGAAAAGCTCTATTTTGAAAACCTCTATTTTGAAAAGGTGTATTTTGAAAAGGTCTATTTTGAGAGGGCGTATTTAAAGGTGTATTTTGAAAAGGTGTATTTTGAGATGTCTATTTGAGATGACTTAAAAACTATTGTACTTTAAAACAAACAACTAAGAGCATAACAAATATTAGACATGTTTTTGTAAAGCTGTAATATAACAAGGAAAAAAGTGTATCTACAGAGAGTGTACTTGTGATCAATGCCAGAATGGTGTAGTGTGTATTTGTTATCAATAAAGTCAATAAACCTCCGTGTTTTGTCAAGATACACATATTTCAAACTCATACAAAAAAAGTACATTGAATTCTAAGAAATTGAAAAGGGGTATTGGAAAGAGATTTGTGTATTTCAGTAGAGAAGAAGAAGCTCTGTATTTCGTGAAGCAAAACTTATAAGATGGAGGAGGAGGAGGAGGAGGAGGAGGAGGAAAAAATTTGTGTATTTCAATAGAGAAGAAGCTCTGTATTTCGTGAAGCAAAACTTATAAGATGGAGGAGGAGGAGGAGGAGGAGGAAAAAGATTTGTGTATTTCAATAGAGAAGAAGCTCTGTATTTCGTGAAGCAAAATTTATAAGATGGAGGAGGAGGAGGAGGAAAAAGATTTGTGTATTTAAATAGAGAAAAAGAAGCTCTGTATTTCGTGAAGCAAAACTTATAAGATGGAGGAGGAGGAGGAGGAGGAGGAGGAGGAGGAGATTTCGTGAAGCAAAATTTACAAGATGGAGGAGGAAAAAGATTTGTGTATTTCAATAGAGAAAAAGCTCTGTATTTTGTGAAGCAAAACTTACAAGATGGAGGAGGAGGAGGAGGAGGAGGAGGAGGAAGCCACACCACATCACTGAGTCAGCCAATCCTTCAATGGCATCCATTAATGTTGATGTTTTACGAGGAAATAGGAGGAATGAGGGACGTCACTTGGGGCGGACTTGCCAATTGTAAAGGAGCATATCCCCATTCAGAGACCGTTCCTTTACCTTCGTTCCTTTACCCTTTCACATTAACAACAACAGCAAACAAAAACTATCATCTATATATACTCTAGGTCATTATTACTATTACTATTACTACTGTTAACTATTTTAGTGTTAAGCTGAAGGAATATGGCAGGGAAAATTATTATAGATTGTAAAAAAATCAAATAAATCATTGCATTATTTGTCGTGTGTTTGTTTCCTTGCTTCCTAAATTGTTGTTGTTGTTTTATTTTCCTTCTCTTATTCATATTCCTCCTTATTTCTTCTAACTTTTCTTTCTCCTCTTTTTTTTCTATCTCCTCCTCCTCCTCCAAAACTGTTCTTCCTTTCTTTTCATCTCCCCTTCATCTTCCTCTTCCTCCTCCTCCTCCTCCTCCTTTTGTTCCTGTTTGTTACTGTACAGCCAGTCCTCTGTCATCTTAACAAGTGTTCATTGTTTTTCAGTGTGCATGAAAACACACGTAGCGTCCTTGAGTATCAGTACTTAATGCCACATCAAGACTCGACTCCATGCTATTTTATTTGGGTGTTTGCCGACCCTATAGCCTCAGGGTTAGCCTCGGGGCATCACCAGTCTTCACTCAGGAGAGAGAGGGTGTGACAGCCTCAGGGTTAGCATCACCAGTCTTCACTCAGGAGAGAGAGGGCACGACATTCAGACGTGCACAGGGAGAGGATAAGGTAAACATTGTATTTTGTAGTATAAACCAAACGTGACAGTGCCAGACTGATTGTGTGTGTAGTTTGTAACCAGTGTAATGTAGTGAAGGTGTTTGTACAAGTGAATAATGTTACTTATAAGAACTAACACAGAGAAATTTTGTCCAAACACTTCTCACAGTCAAGCCTAATCAAATCAATTGTCACAGAAAACACTGCTTTGCCTCAACCTGCAACACTGGCTGCACCAGTAAACACACACCATCCACCACTCAACACACACCCTGCCAGGTGGCTGCACCAGTAAACACACACCATCCAACACTCAACACACACCCTGCCAGGTGGCTGCACCTGTAAACACACACCATCCACCACTCACCACACACCCTGCCAGGTGGCTGCACCAGTAAACACACACCATCCACCACTCAACACACACCCTGCC